>NW_011948435.1:4017148-4060154 GCF_000503995.2 Ceratosolen solmsi marchali
AAAAGAAAAAAAACATAGAAAGTGAAGGATGCCCAAAAGGGAAAAAAATCGCTAATGGCAAATTGTCGTGTGCCAATCAAATCAGAAGTTGAAAGTCGCAATAAATTTACTACCCACCCCAATGTCCGTATGTTTTTTTTTCCGGATTTTAATGTCTGGAGAATATGTGTGTGCGCCAATAGCTGCTTGGCTAATTTGACCGATATTTTAAAACTTATAATAATGTTAAATATCTTCTCCGTTTGGCATAGATCGCCAAAGTCCGAAGGTTCCCCCTTTTCCGCCGAGCGCCACTCCTCTTCACACCCACGATTCGGTAGTGTGTCGCTGTTCGAAAAGAAAATGGATAAATCATCCGACTCGCCCAACACCACAGCAAATATTTCTGCAACTCACGTGGCCGCTGATGAAAAATTCCCGGTGCTTTCCATAAGACAGGAGAAAACGTGGAGCTTTTGAAGCATGGGTTTTCGACGCTGGACTTACAATGACCTCGAGAGGACGAGAAGTGCGCGCATCGTCGCATTCTGAATCTCTACGTGCTCGCTTTAGAAATTTAGAGGAGTTTTTCTTCAGACTATTGCATTCGAAATATAAGTTACCGAAGTTTTATCGCGAATGAAGCAAGATGAAAAGGTCTTTAGTACTTTTTGGCTGATTTTCGTAAAAATACCATTTTCAACTCGCGTATCTGAACAAGCCGATGACGAAACGTATTCATGTATACAGACGCGCGCGCCTGCGCGCCCACCCACATCCGCACGTCTATATATATATATATATATATTGTAGAAAATGATCAACGAGTTAATGCAAGTGCGCAACGCGAGTTAATATATTTTAAATTTCTAATAACAAAATAGATTATGCTAATGATCCAGAGGTAATCTTGGAAAATATTTAATGAATGACTAGACTCGTAAAACAATTGATAATTTGACTTTATAAAATTTGGGGCAAAAGTTTGAATAATAAAATTATCACAGCTTCACTAAGCTGGAATAGACAAATTTAAATAACAAACTAATTATTGACAATGAAGAACAACTGCGCATAAAACAATTTATACGCTAGACCACTAAAATTAAATTTAGCAAACACGATAAAATTCACATTTATAAAATGTTAGTTAATAACATTCAATGGTAACTATACTGTTACAAATTTTTTGATACTCAAAGTTATGTACTTTATATTTTACTTAATGCTACAATTACATTCACAACAACTTTTTATTTTAAAATCTTATTTATTTGAACGTCACAGCTAGACCGAAAACTTGTTGTTTGGAACTCAACCTCTCAACCTTGATTGAGAATTGTAAAATCTTCACAATGTTCACGCTTTAATATAGAATTACTTTAACAGCGGAAACAGAATTAAAAACTTTTCGCACTTTTATTTTTGATGCGCTACTCATAATATTTGCAAAAAATTTAGTCATTAAATTTTATCGTTAAAGCGGCAACGCTATAGTTTTAGTTAAAAAACCTCAGATTCTATCGATTTAAAATCAATAAATATTTGGATGATGCATTTATTTTGGATAAAATAAAAACAACAATATATAAGTAAATAATATATAATTTTCTTACGCTAAAAATATAAAATTCCTTTATAAAATGATTAATTATTTATTTAATTAAGAATGTTTGGTAATTTATATATGCTTACACGTATTTATATATTATTGCTTATATTAATAGATAAAATTTTTTATTTTTTTTTTTTGTTTTTTTAAATATCATTGCCAATGTAATATTAAAATAGTATACTACGAATGCAGTATTGTGCAGATTTATCTTTGCATGTAATTTGATAAACGTTTCTCTATACAATTGCTAATGTGTGCATGGGCTTATATTATTATCAATTACGCGGACACCCGAGACGCAAAGTTAAAAATCTCATGGGTCATAAATCCCATCGAAGAAAAAAGTTAAATTTCACATATTCTTCTATCTAAACATCCAATATATTAACAAAAAATCGATGTCTTAAAACTTTCTCGGCTACATGAATTCCCCGAGCAACCAGAAAGCTTTAAATTGAAGATAGACCGTGCTAGAGTACAAAATGGAGAGAACGAGAGAAGAGAGAAAGGCAGAGTGGTCGAGCGAGATGGAAAATCCGATGCATCGCACGGACTTGGAGGTGCAGTCTTCCATCCAACTTCGCCATCCACAGGGGCCCCAAATTCTCCTCTGTTCTACCACTCGTTCACATACGTACACACAAACAAACGCTCTCGCTCTCTCATTTTCGCATAGAGCTCCACTCAACCGGCCACCCGTCCCTCTCCCAACGCTCCTCTTCTGGCTTCAATAAGGAAGTGAATTCCCCCGGCGAGATTGCTTCCTCGCTTCATTAATCACTAGCGGCCGATGAAGCCGGAATTCGCCATCCCTACCATCGCCCTGAAATCACTGCCAAATGCCAGTTCAGCTTTATAATGACCGTTATAACCACCAGCTTTCTACAACGAATGCATATGAATTGTGAACGGAGAAAGGAGCGCGCGTAGAACGTTTCAATCCAATTGTTATTTTATCTATCGATGTGAAATAGAGCGCAAGTTGACTATTATCTTGTACTATTGACGTTCTTCTTACGATTATTCAACGATGAAATGCTGAGTTTGAAGCAAAATTTTCGCCAATTCGTTATTATCGAGTGTCACGTTATTTTATATGCTGAGATAATGCTGAGAAGTGACTAGAAAATTATTTTAATACTTATCTTATTTATGAGAGCAACATCCCATCAAAATCTTAGGGAATTTATGAATATCTCGAAGCCATTAGGCTTAAGAAGTCTTGAAAATAAACGTAACCATGATTATTGAAATATATTCATTGAATCAAATAGTGAAATCTATAATTCATACATTCATTTCATAGATGTTAATACTTTTTTTTTTTTTTTTTTTCTTTATACGTTACATACCAATAACAAATAAATACGACGCGAAGACTTTGAGGTATAAGAAAATCTACTTATATTCATAGTTTAATGACCTTTTTCAACTCAAAATAAAGTTGTAATAAAAGAACAATCTTAATTAGCTTCATGGTGAGAAAATAGCGAAAAAGGGAATGTTAGAAAGAGGATTTAAGAAAAAGTACGAATAGTAACCTTTCTGAAAATTGAGGCTTTCATCCATAACCATTTTGCGCTAAGTGTGAAGTTACGTCTTCCCTTTGAAGATATTTTTAATTGTTCTTTTCTTTTTTAGCGTAAGCAATAAAATCTAAAGATTTTTGAGAAAAAAGTTTCGACCTACAATTATAACAGTACAAAATCACTTGGTTAATAATTTATTTACAAAAATGTAACCAAACTATTACACGATTAGTTTTGATATTCGACAATGTTTAACGATTATTCATTCAATTCGAATTTCTACTTGAAATTGCATAATTGCACGATTAAGCTCCGTTAACCTGCAATTGATTTTATTGAAATTTTTTAAATAATAGAGTTTAATATACTAAACTCATATCGTGATAAATGTATATCGAATACAAATGATAATTTATAATCTTAATTAAAAAGAAAAAAAAAGTGTATAAACATCGATTACTATACGCATGTATTCGCACAAATCATGTACAATCAATTACTATTGTGATTTTTTCTATAAGTTAATTATATCATATGCAGACACTTGTTTATAAGTTTTTATTTTATAGGTCAACGTGTACTAGTAAAATTATAATTCATCTAACTTTTTAGTATTCTTTTAGTATTTCAATTATTATATAATACATATATGCACACATATATATACAAGAGATATATGTGAAAGATACAAATTTGCCTCTAATAAATCATGAATAAGAAACGTTGGAATTGAATGAAAATATTAAATTATAAATACTTTTCATTTTCGTAAAGCATAATTAATTTTCTCAACCAATTTTTACAAAATTGTTCAAGTGTCAAACAAAAAAGTGATACGATTACTTCATAAGAATTTTATAAAAATACTACGCTCTAAAAATAAATCGATTACCAATTACTTATAGTGAGCATAAAATTTAATTAACACGAACTTTAAATAATCTAAAAATATTAATTTATTTGAAAAAAAAATAATAAAATCACTAAATTAGCTCTATTGGATAAAATAAAATATTATTAAGTATTGTTAGTACTGATGTTTTCACAATCTTGTTAATATCAATTGATGTTTTATAATATTATTAATGTTAATTAATGCAGGAAACTGCAAAAAATTTTATTGAGTGTTGTATAGATATTAAAATATACAGATAAACGGAAATGTGCCGTATATTGGATAAATAGCCTTTGAATTCCGAAAATTCATTCCCTATGATCATCGCGAGTATCCTGAAATAGTATCCACTTCTTCTCGGACGGTTGCATTGAAAGTCCAGCGATATCCTAAGGTATGACAATAAACATGGACGTCCTGGGCAGTCTAGAGGTATCCAATCACCTACGTTTGCTTTACATCAAAATATAATTTTGAGATTAATCGTTGCATTAATTCGGCTCTTTCAGCATATAAAATGAAAGCCATTAACATTATTAGAGCGCAAGGTAAAAAAATATTTCAAATAGTTTTTTAAGAGCGACGAAGGCATGAAAAATAACTTGGATATTAAAATACCGTACAGGTCATTTTGAAATTCTTTTCGAAAAATTATTCATTTGAGAATAAATTTTCTTAATTGGATTGAAAAGCATTTTGATAGCTTACAAAATAGTCGCCACCGGAACTTACTTTTAAGAGTATTTTACATTAAACATTTTTATATTAATTATATGAAGACCAATAATTTCTTACGATTATTAATATGTTGTATTGACATAGAAAATAGTAACTGTCTTGTTATTTCGCGAACCCAATAAAATAATCTATAAAATCGATATCGAACGATTTAATATCATTAAACGGATACACGTTTAAATTTATATTCATAATCCATGTAATAATTATTTGTCTTGAATATAAAACATAATCGGAATCATAATTTGCAAAATTTAATGAATATTCTATAGTATAGGATAGCTTATAATTAAACCATCGCTGATAAAATGTCACGTCATAGCACATAGGATAGTAATAATGAGGAAGTTGCTTGGAATGTCTAAAATATCAAAAATCATGCATTTATTTTGTAAAATAAATTTATGTGCTTCTATATTAATTTTCGAAATTATTGACTTACCATACCTTCCAATAATCTATAAATAAATTATTAAATCCTATGCTATAATAAAATTAAAAACCCATACAATAACCATTTGCATATGATATCTTTTTCTTTAAAATAATTCAGGCTCGACTATGATCCTCCCTTCATTAATATATTAAATTATACGCGTTCCAGCTTAAATATTCTTAAGTTTATCAGTATATGCGAGTCGGTAGAAAGTTATACAGAGCTAATAAGTATATTGCGGGGGGAGGGGGGAATGGTTAGGTTTTCCCATGTATATGCAAGAGGTCAACGAGGTAGGTGGACGGTGGAACTTAAACAAGTATCTTGCACATCGAAATCGTAAACCTTGTATGCGTGTATATTGAGGAGATTACAAACCGATATTACGGAAATCTTTCGCGCCACGTAATGCAGGGCTAATTTATTGTTTAAAATAATAAGTTTAACGCTCCTGATAAGTTAGTAATTTCCCAAATGATTAATCGTTCATCGCAACCGAAATAATTACTTTGATTGATTTACAAAATAACTGGATCACTGTATAACTATATTATATTAAATAATTTACTTACAATTTAAATAGTATACTAAAAATTTATAATTATTTTCTAATATTTATAATGCTCGTAATATCGAATTTATAAAAAGCATGAAAAATGATACACGTTATATAAAAAATATACGTGCGAGCGCGTCCGTATATATTTATTACATGCTCATGCATGCGCGCGCGCGCGCGCACACACACACACACACACACATATATATATATATATATATATGTGCATGACCATAAGTGGATATGAACCAATATATATCTATACGAAGAATACATGTGTACGGGTATTTATGGGTGTGTAAGTACATAAGTGAAATCCATAAGTGCTTATATATAATTTTGCCCCCGTATGCGCGTGTGTGTATGATAATGAATGAATGAATACACGTGCATCCGTGTAAGTGTTAAGTGTGCACATGCATTAATGGATGAATATGTGGGTACGAATGCCTATGCGTGCACGTACACGGATTTGTGATTCTTACATAATTTACCAACATTTTATTGAAAAATCATAATAACATTCTAACGCCCTTTTAATTGTGAATATACCGAGCATTTTATGAATTATATACGAAATATGAATTATATTTAAAAGTTATAATTATTAAAATATTTTTGTGTCTCAATTAAATATTATAAAATGTAAAATTTAATATAATGCTCGAATTTTAATACGATGTTAACTATAATAATTATAATAATATTTTATATTTAATTAAGAACTATTGATTCCTATTCAGAAGAAATTTGATCAATTATTTAACATGCCTATTATAATTATTGAACAAAAACTATAACGTACTTGTTATTTTTTATTATTTCAATTAATTCTACAAATATAAAATACGATGATTTACATATGCAATGTTTAATAATGAAGAAGCGATCAGTTTCCATCATACTTGTTAACACAAAGAACTTAGCCAAGAATTCATTCCACATTGTAAGATAAGAAGTAGTCATAAAAATCTCTGACGTTGTGTTTTCGTGTTTTGTTTTGTTGTTTTCAATAAAAGGAAACAGAAGCCCGACAATAATTTATTTTCACCGACTACGTCTAATAATATGTAATCATTATTACCCTAAGCATATATAATCGACCTCATAGTGTAATAAAAATTCGTGATAATAATTGTTGTAAGTCGGAAAAAGAAAATATTGTTATTATTTTCTTAATACTATATAATAATAATAAAATTTAGGATAATAATTAGAAACCAGAATTAATAAAAAGGATATTTCATTTTAATGAACTTGCAATTCACTTACTTAAAAATATTTAATACTAAAAATTCTAAACTTTATTTAAATGTCGATACATAAAGTTGGTCTACCCAACTAAACTACATAAATACTTCATCGAGATATTGAATTTAGCCGACAGAACGTATATACCGACATTGCTCTATGAATCTCTCGTAAAATGATAATGAAATTCAGAATAAGATTCGCTTTTCCGATGCTCAAAAGAACAAATGTCAATGATTAATATTAAAAGAGAAATAATCAATTATTAATTTATATTTCTAAAGATGAATAGAACGCGTTTAAATTGAAATTATGAATTAAAAATCTATACCAAACAACAGTAATTGAATATGAATTTTCTCTTATAATCTCAATTAGAAAAATCCCAAAACTACCAGAAAACAAATTATTGTAAAAAAATTATAGCCATAACTGTTATGTTCAACGTTTAACTGCTTAATTCACTTGACTCTGATTTGTGTTTTTAACTTAACAAATAAAATGACGCGTGAAAATACGCTTTAAAAATTCCAAACAAATTAATAAATATAAATAAAATTAACTTTCTCTTTACGTAGATAATAATAAGATAAAATAAAGTGGTTTTTGATGTATTATAAAATATATATTGTTCGAATAATTTAATTATTATAATTAAGTATATTTTAATCAGGTATATATAATTGTATTAACCCAATAACTAACAAGGAGGCTACTCTACTTTATCACCTACTCTTTACGCATACATTTAAATAAAAAATAATATATTTTATTTTAGACAGAGCTGTTTCGATTGAAAATAAATGCTAAATAAATTTTTCGAATTTTGTTCTTTATTTAACTGACTAATATTCCTTGAATTTAACAATATTAAAAACAATGAATTTAACAATTCGAAAAATATATAACATATTTATGTAAAGAAAATGTAATACCATCCGTATATATATATATATATATATATATATATATATATATCATTTATAAATAAAGTTTGCATTGTAATTTACATTGTTATTGTTGCTGTTGTTTTGTTCTTATCGTTTTAAGAAACCCACATTATAAAGAAAACTTATCACCAAGTTTTTAATAAAACTAAAAATTACGAGTCCGGGACTAAAAAATAAAACAAGTATGTATCTAATAAAGATTTCGCTGTCGAAATACGTATTCATTATTTAAAGAAAAAAGGCCAATTGCTTTAAGATGAATATTATTTGTAATAGCGTGACCCTTTTTGGATTTAGCTCGTTTTGTCAAAACGTTTGAGGCTTAAAAGTGCTTAAAAACGACAGATTAAGGATAGTAGTAATCTCTGGATATCCTTTCACCAGCGAAAAGGAGGCATGATTGAGACTCAAAGCCCATTGAGGTCCTTTCAATTTATTGCCAACGACTGGGCGATATTTTGGCGTGGCGAGAAAAGCAAAAAAGAGCATTAAGTAAAGTGATGTACTTCTGATAGGAACTTCCATAAATATAGAATTTCCATTACAAACTATTCTATATATATATATATATATATATATATATATATATATATATTTGATTATCTAAAATGTGTGTAATGTAAATATTCGTTTTAAATTTACCATTCACAACTTGTACAGATTAATCATAAAAGCTTAAGGGAATTCACTTGAAAACGATCTATGCATTATGCTTTAATAATTATAAGATAACGACACATTGTATTGTGAAAATTACAGATTACAGAAAATTATAAAATAATGTCAACTCTAAAGCTAGATATTTTTTTTTTTTTTTTTTTAATGAAAAAGCCAGTAATATTGTTGTATTATTAAATTATGAATAGAAATTGAATGAATAGAATAGAATAATATACAGTTTATGATTTATATATAATTATCGTATGCTTAAATATACTTAATAATTAATTACAGTAATTGATAAAAAATTATTCAATAAATATTCTCTTGAAAATTATTCCAAATATCATATAATTAATTGGCCTTATTATGACAAATTGTAACTTACTGTAATAAATCAACTAGGAGGAAAGTTAAAATAAAATATGGAAGTGAAATAAAGCAGACTAACTAGTGCGGAGGAATCTCCTTTGGTATCCTCAGTATTCGTCTTCGGTGGAAAATAATTCTGGGATTCTCCCGCATTTTCACGTATATAGCAATGTGTTTCGTTACACTTTTATCGTTTAATTTAAATTCACATTTATAACATTTAATTATTTAATTATTAGAAAGTATCTTAAACTACATACCATACAAAGTGCTATTGTCAAGGCTATTATTAAGTACACATACGTTTGCATGTTTTTTTTTTTTTTTTACAAATAATCGACATTATTTAGCATTATTAGTTATAGATAGATTGACGGTTATATCACGCAATATTGAAATATAAAGTAATAATGTCGATTTCAAGTGGTTTATATAAATTCTATGATGGATAAAATTGATTAAATCTGACTGCTTTTATAATTATTGCACGTAATATGCTCACACATACTTTTAACTCCTTCATACGAAACTTAATCGATAGCTTAGTATGTTTTCACCCTAAAAAATTTAAACGTCATTATAAACAGAAGTACAAAAACAATTTTCTTATAATAAAAAATTTTTTTATTATAATTCACTTGATAACGTTATGTTTTTATTAATGGGTTAAAAAAGATTTTCTACTCATTTCGTTTGAAGAAAAGCCGAGGGGTAGAATATGTTGTAGTAGAAGTGAATAGTTGCAATAAACAAATGAAAAACATACTAAAATTATTCAATATCCATAAAGAGTTTGAATAAATTCATAAGTACGTGGGAAATATATAGGATGCACGTATGCAACATATTTGTCAAATACTTGCAACCGCGTGTAGGAAATAAATGTTTCGTTGTGGGCATATCCCACATGTATATGCTATACCTTTGTTATTGAAAGGACTTTGAAAGATCATTTTACTCGATGTCATTTACGCGTTGTAAACACACGCATGTGTCCAAGTAGTAATATTGAAAAATTTCACACCTTAAAACTTCTCAAGAATTTTTAAGAAGAATAAATATTTGACTTATTTATTCGTTTCGCTTTATTTATAAATTTATTTACATTCCTTTCTCTTAACAATTTTTTAGAATATTATTAATTGTGAAAAAAATTATTTATTTATTAATAATTTTATTCTACTGCGCGTTCTCTTGAAAAAAAAAAATTAAATTTATTATTATTATTATATTATGCTTCGATAAATAATTGTCTTTTTCTATTGTATAGAAGCTTTAAATTTACATTCTTTGCTTCCATTATTTAAAAACGGAATCTCTTTTATATTTATAAATTTATGCAAAACGGTTGCCCTATTAATGTAGCTTTCATTATTTAATTCTTCTAAAATTAAAAATTTATAAATTCTATTTATATTTTATATATTATAATATAATTTATAAAATATAATTTATGAAATATTAAAAATTATCACTTAATAATTTTATCAGTTAATTCAATATATATTTTACATTTAAATTTATAACTATTTACATCTGCAGACATGTTAATGATAATGTTAATAGAGTAAGTTATATAATTAGATTAATCATAAATTGTTCGTTATTTATTCAAATAATAAGAAAATTTACAAAAGTTTATTATTTATTATATTTTCTAATATATATTTTACTTTATAACAAAAAGTTAATAATTAATAGCATTCTTATTCTATATTACTTTACAAAAAGAAACAAGCTGGTAGAGGCATTTATTAAGTTATAATGTTTAATTTATTATTTAAAATATCCCTCTTATCTTAAAAAATACTTTTAAAATTCACTTTTGAATATGTTATTTAAAATTTGTTATAAATATAATAAAGGCTTACAATTATACAAGCATTAGTTAAATATATAAAATTGTGATTGTTTACTTTAATTTGCATTGCTAAGATTTGTTTTACTTCTTCTTAATTAGTGAATATGAATATAACGATTTCATCATTTGAATTTCACCTGAGACTGCTCATAGTGGTTTACAAGCGAGGAATAAAAATAGTTCTCTCTCGATGACAATTTCAAAAGCTTTTCAGCTCAACTTTATGATGACTATATATGCAAATTTATAGTAGTCACTGCAATGTAAAAATACAGAATTTGTAGGTGCGAATGTTTTTACACAGTTTTTATTTGACATTTAGCAGAGTATACTATTATTCTCAAATTTATCATGATATATAGTTTAATTTGATTTTAAATATAATAAATCGATCAATGGACTAGTGAAAGTTTTTATAGTTAAGTGATTTCTAAATTTTATTTATAAATAAAAATTACAACTTTAGTAAATAACAAAACTCAAATACAAGTTTTTTATTTTATTGATTTACTTAATGCAATAATGTTTTGACATACACTCAAATCATTCAGTTTTGTTATATAAATTAAAAATAATTAAAATATCATAAAATTAATGTAGTTATAAAGGTAAGTAAGAAAATTAGAATACTTATTTAAAAAATCTATTAATATAAATTAACATTATTCAATAAGCAATAAGCTATAATTGATAGAATTTTTGAAATTATTACAAAATGTATTGTTAATTAATTAAATAATTTAGAATCACTATTTTATGAAATATATTCGTAGATATTTAAGTTTATATTAAAAATAATATCGTATTATTATATAAAAACATTGTATTTTTTTGGAAAAGCGAAAGGCATTCTCTGGAGGTTTTCGGGATCTCAGGATCTCAGGAAGTTTTCGAATTTTGATCGACAGACATTATTTTACATCTACAAACGAACCATATATCGAGTAAAATTATGTTATATTTAATATCTAATACAAGAATCTACAAATGGAGAGAAAATTAGTGAGATAAAGCTAGTAAAAAAAAAAACAAAGCATGAAAAATGTATTTCCATATAAGAAAAAATTGTTATACAAAATTACTTAAAAATAATAAACCGCAAAATTATCCTTGAATAGGCATAGTTTTTTTTTTTATTGTTTTTTCATAGTCCGTTATGGTCGCTTAAGTTGTTACTATGTATTTCACCCTCGTAAATCAACCTCAATAACAAAATAAAAAAAACTTATGGTACGACTGTAATGTATATATTTCTTACTACCTTTTGAAAGTAGAAAAATAAAATTATAAATTTTTTACTAACAAAATACATAATTTTGAATATTTTTATAATCCGAACATTAAATTTATTATAAATTTTTAAAACTTTTATTTATTTACTACTTACAGTATATACCTATAATACCATTCATCATAATGCCTTTATTTAACTTATAAAGTATTGTAATAAGTTTTTTTGCTTAGCTATTTTATAAAAATAAATTGCAATGAAGGAAACAGCTAATTCAATGATAATGTATGATTCATAATATTAATGAGCTGTAAATATATTTGCAAATATTCACTATCTTTTAAATTAAACGAAATTCCTTGATTTTATAATGATTTACTCGAGCATTTTTAAAAACTATGTTTACATTAAAATTAGGTACCTCAAAACATCGACAATTGACTATTCACAAGATTGACCTTTAACTGTTTCAACTATTATATCTCAACCATCTTAAAAAGCAAATATATTCTTTTAATACAAAAAACTAAACGTTAAACGACTATATCTATTTCAACGTTATTTACTAAGCAATAAAGTATTTTAAGCAATTTGATAAATTTTCGACATAAGTCATTCGTGTCTTATATTAACTTTTACCTTAAGTATGAAAAATAATGAATAAGCAATTGTTGATATATCGCATATCTTAATGAAATTGGGAAAATGATAAACTGTTAGAATTAAGAAAATTTTATTTATATTTTGATATTCACATTAAGTTTAGAGGAAAAATTATTTATAGAAATTTCACATGTAGAAAAGCATATTAAGCAAGTTATTTTTATTTTATAAGGAAATAAAAAAAAAAGTCACATTTTCTTTATTACGCAAACATTCTTCAAATAAAATTGGATTCACTTGTGCCATATAATAGAAAATATCTTTAATACAATTCTTTAATAAAAAATATTCAAATTTAAAACTTTAATATAGTTCATGTAGGAGGTAAATTGAACCGTAAATAAAATTTAAACAATTTATTAAATTTTTTTATCAAACAAACGAAAATGTTGAAACTAATAAATATAATTATTTAATAAGAAAGTAACATCATAAAACAATTTAATCAGATATATTGATATTTTGTAATATGGATAAATTATGTATTAAATATATTGATTTTATTCTGATTCTGTGTTCTCGTATTATGATTGAGTTCAAGTGAGTTCAAGTAAAATTGGAATATAACTGTTCATTAGCCTATAAGTCATATTCTAAAAAATAATCACAGTTCTGTTTTAAAAATGTACATGAATTAAAATATTTGATTCATAGTTTTAACATTATTTAAATTATTAATTTAATACTTTTTTATGATAACTTATCTACGAAAACTTTATATAAAAAAGTAAAATTACAACTTATCTATCGTCTCAATCCCAATAACTTAAGCTATTTCAAAGAGAAACTTTTCTTATTTACCCATGATTCATTACTCTTTCCTGCATAGCATTATCCTTTATCCAGTATAATTCATATTCAAGCACTTTTTTACTGACATTCTTAACATTTATGATTTAATTTCTATATGCCATTTTTAATCTATATAAATTTAAAATATTCTATTGAAACAAAGTTAATTTCTTTTTAAGTTTAATGAAATTTCTCATGAATTTATTGACTAAAAATTTCTCAAATTTCATTCATAACTATATTATATTAAATAAGATATTAACTATTCATAACAATCATAAAATCAATATAAACAATATAAAAAAAAAATAAAATATGCTCGCTATCAGATTATTGAAACAATTTTTTTCAAGTCTTAAGAATATTTAAAATTATGTGTTTGTAACTTATTTTCTAAATGTAAGGAAAATACAATCATAAGTTATTTTCAATTATATGTTAATAAAATAAAAGTTTATGAAATCTAAAATTTATCTACTAAGCTGATAATATTTAATAATAAATACGATATATAAGGAAATATCGTATATAAAAAAAACTTTAAAACTTTAAAATCAAAATCTTAAGCTTCAGTATTAATTTCACAAGTTTTAAGAATTTGAATAAAATGTATTGCATATATTAAAATTTTTATTGAAATAAAAATGCGAACGAACTAATATGAAATTAGAGGTAAATATTTTTAAATTTGCATTTTAAAAATACGAAAGGAATTTATTTTATAAATTAGGGAACGTTTGCATTACTTAAAGATATATATCCTAGTAATTATATTATGAAATTATGTAAAGAAATTTTTCTCCTTGATAAATATCTTACGAGAAGAAAATATCAGAAAAATCTTAAAAAAATTATTTATCTGAGGATAATTCGATAATTATATTATAATATTCTAGAAAATTTCTTAAATTAATTCAATTAATTCACAAATTAGAATAAAAGCGCTATATTTTTCTTGACTTAAATTGAAAATATTATGTATTACAAAAATGACGTACATTACAATTGTTATATATAATTATAATATTATATATCATAGATTATTTATTTACATATTATTTACAATTGATACATTTCTACTTTAGTTTTTCAATTCATATCTTTCATAGTTCACTGTCTATTAAAGTATGACTATCATAAATATTCATCTGATTTGGAACAATTATTATTATTATTATTATTATTATTATTATTATTGTTGTTGTTGTTTAAAATTTGATAATGTAATAAAATAAAGATTTAATATATAAATTACATATAAATGTATATATTTTTTGAAAGAATAGTAAAAAATAATTGAAACAAAATAAAAAATACTATAAATTATCCAGTTTTACAAACATAGATTAAATAGTTCACAGCCCCATTATTTAATGTATATGTTAATTTTATTTGTTAATCTATTTAATTATTGATAAAGAAGAAAGTATAAATTATAGATTATAAATTGTTGGTAAATTTGTGATGATTATTTTAAATCAAATTATGCTAAAACATGATAGTTGAAATATTAAGCTGAAAATTTATAGAAATAAATGGATTTGTCGCACTTATATAATAGACAAAATAAATTTACTTATGTGATATACTGTCGTCTTACGTTGGTCAAATTTAAAAATTTTGTCTATTGAAAATGAGTAACAAGCCATTAAATAAATATATACGTCTTTATGGTTATAAATTTTGTATTGATCGAATATGAATTGTTAATCGAAATTTTATTTACGATTTTTTTTCATTTATAAAGTTAAATTATTAAATTGGAAAAAAAATAGATCAATGTATTATAAAGTCTTTTGGAATTAAATTCTTACCGATGAATTTTGAATGATTTTTTTCCAGTTGATTCAGCAATTAATTTATCACTAAATTTTCTTTCTTTTAATGATATTTTAGGTGAATAGTTTTATAATTGTATCAATTAGATGATTAAACGAATAATCATATTCAATTAATATCAACGATAGCTTATGTTGGCAAAATGATCGACTGAAGGATGTCAGTCGCTTTTTCAATATACGACTTTTTACATCTATTTTTTGGTTAAAATTATTTACTACAGTTAAGAGAATAATATACAAGACTAAATAAAAAAGAAATACTGTATAATAAATTTGTTGATATGCTTCCTACAGTTATAAAATACTTGATTAATTAACGAGTTTTTCCATTTGCTCTAAACGAAGAGTTATATGTTTCTGTTTATAAAGGTTATTCAGACGTAAAAATAGTTTATGAACTGATGAATATTATATTGACAAACAATGAATAAATAACAAAAAATAAAATTAATGATTTCCATAACTATAATTATTGAAATTAAAAATAGAATAGACGTTTAATTAAATAACAGTCAATAATCGAGAGGATAAAATATTAAAAATAAATATTTATTGGTTAACTTGTTTTCATCAATCGTTTCATCAATTCTTATGTTTGTGAACATTTATTAATCACTTGAAAATTCATGTTATTTCAAACACGAGTATTACATATCAATTTTTGTCTCTGAATTAATAATAAATGAAGAACTGACCAATTTTTAATACGATTTCCATTAATCTCCGGGGAAAAACATGGTTTATTCGTTTCACAACTTTCCACGTACGTTACGTTGGCGTATAATTTTTACTTTCCTTTCCTTACATGCAAACCCACTTAATGCAATCCAGAATGTTGAGCAGTGCACAAACAAATAATGATTGCCTAAAACATGCTCGAGTTATGAAAAATTCTATAATGCACAAAGCTGTTCCAATACTTTTTCCAAGACGTTCTGGCATCTTTATCACTTATAAGATATTTTTCTCTCTTTACCTTGATTCCATGTCCTCTTTCCTTTTCATACATCGGGAAACGTTGCATCGTGCCGCTCCTTATTCCTTACCGTTATATTTCTAGCCCCTCACGTGCAGGCTGTCGTAAAAAGCACCCTCGATCCTGCCCTCCTCCTGTTTTTCTTCTACTCTTTCCTGCACGAGAAAAGGCAGCTATTTTCCTTGGCACGAATGAAAAATAGTCCGTGGAGCAGGGACCCCGAAAATTCTGACGCGAGCCGCGCAAACGTAACCATCCCTCCTCCTTCCCCACTCCACTTCAATCTTAACTCTCGTATTCCGTTATCACACATACGCGCGCGCGCGCGCACACACACACACACACACACACACTGTTTTCTTTCTCTCACTCTCTCTCTCTCTCTCTCTCTCTCTCTCTCTCTCGTTCGTGGAGAAGTAATACGCGCAATGTTAAATCGGCTGGACAGTCTATTTTCTGCGGCTGCGCGCAACTCGGCTACCCAAGCATATGCGTGCACTATATGCGCATGCATTAGTAGTACGCCCATGTGCATGCGTGCTCGTACGTAAGATCTTTTTGCGCTTTTATTCTCGGTGGAACTTTTTCGCTCGACGGCATGTTTACTTCCCTCCGCTCCTGCGAATCAGCTTCTATGAGGCGTAAAATTGCACGCGTGCCCTCGCGAATTACACGCTAGACTTGAGTCGCCTGTCCGAGCGCACTTAACTTTGTCAGCGAGTAATGCCAAATTAGGAACTTATTTTATTGATGACTCGATGACATGGAGAAATGCCGAGGCTGCTGGCGATGTCGAGCTACATGAAATGAAATTGTGATTTATATCACTTATGCTGACGACGTCTTGTAATTAGCTGTCGATACAGGGAAAGGAAAATTGTAGCTACTATATTATTTTGAAAAGAAACTTGAATTATTATTTCTGCGACTTCGAAGATTATTGATTTGATTGTCTCACGTATTAGGGCAAAAGAAAGTTGAAAATATTGAAAATCTATTGTATCCCACTATTAACAACTATCCGGTCACAGAAAATTTTACGCTTGTATCTTTTAATTTAGAGAAATTTTAAATTATGTGTTTGTTGTGGTCAAATTTTATCGGCATATTCATCATTACAAAATCTAATGCAAATTATCAATCATAAAAGGCAAAATTGCATTTTACTTATGCATCGTATATTTATGAATTATTTTTTAATTAGAATTTTGTATTAACTGAATTTATTCCTTTGCTTGAAAAAGACGTTTGATTATTAAATTATACATTACGCACAGAATGTAATAAAATATCTCGTTATACAATATAATACGTCAATAAGATATTAGAATATAATTAAATTTACTTACGATTACATAAAAATAGGGAATCATGAAGAAATATATGATGAAAGGAAGTACTAGTAATTTCTTTGAAAATTTGAATAAAATGCTTTAATAATGAAAATTATATTATTTTTTATTAAATTTCTACTATAATTATTATTATAAGCGTTGTTATATTTATAAGTGAAAAGTTAAGCTGTAATATATTACTCGGAATGCGCATGTTGCTAAAGCAGGTATTAACGCGTCAGGTGTCATAATATATAGTACCTGTTTTCGTCTCTTCCTTTCTTCATACGGTAATATAAAAATATTATATATTACCTACGATATGAAATAACAATGATATTCACTAATATTTCAATGTAAAATTAGTCTATTCAATTTTTAAGCAAACAGCTGTAGAATATTGTTGAAGAATGCTTAATTATCTCTCGTACACTATAAAAAATATTACTAACTAACTGGAGATTCTATTGTTGTTTTCTGGATCTTAAATTATTGAATATTTATAACAAGATCTCGACTAACGGAATTTGTGGGTATAAATTTTGGAAGTAACTTTTCCTTAATTAATTCTCTGCAGTATGTATTACATATATAGAAACTACATATAGCATTAATTTATATTTATTCATTTTCACTGATGTAATAGTCGATATTATAAATTATACATGAAAATTATCTAATTTTATATCAACAACATATTGTGTATATTATTAAATACGAAAATGAACGATACATGTGAAACGATAATTATATATTAAACTTATTCATAGAGTCTAACTTTCCCATCGTTTTATGTAAAAACATTTCTTATATAAATATAACTGGTTACAATCTACCTTTACCTTTTTAAACCGAGTGTAGCGTAGTTAGTGCTTGTAAGTAGGTGATTGGATACCTCGAAACTGCCCAGGATGTTCACGTTTATTGTCATACTCTAGGAAATCGCTGGTGTTTCAATGCGACCGTCCGAGAAAAGGTAGACGATTTTTTATGCCCCAGGTTACCGCAACTGAGATACTCACAATTCTCAAATCAATCAAGTTCTAGAATCAATATTTTCTTCCATATTTCCATTACGAAGTAATAAAAAAAGTTCTTAATAATAAGCAAAACATTTAAATGAATATGTCAAATAACAAAAATCTTTAATGCGATTGTTGTACGACTTCAAAAAGAATTGCTCTTGTTCACTCAGCCTAATAATATAATAATGATTAAATATTCATTTGTATTTTACGAAACGTTACAGACTTTCAAATATTGGTATTCTGAATAATCAATAAATCTCTATATAACATGATTTATGGAAGAAGTTAAATTTTTTATTGATCATTTATGAAATAAAACTAGCAGCCGATTTTAAATAATAATCATCTGTACTACACGTAAATATAATGTAGACCTAGATTTTCCGAATATGTGATTATATATTTTTAAAATATTGAAAAACTTAGAATGAGGAAAAAATGGTTACTTACGAATCTTCCATGGGCAATGATTGTAAATTGATCTGATATATGCTGTCAATGTAAAGTAAAAATATAACACAAAAATGACGGCTGAACAGTTATGAAAATCTTGATGAACCCAAAAAGAGAATGAAGTAGCTGAAAAGCTAATAAAGCTGCTTGTGATCGAATAATATTTTCGTGATGCAGCTCACGTAGCCTAGAAGATGTGTCGACATATGTGCGTGCGTGCTTGTGTGAGCGGTTGTGTATATGTATATGCAGCACTCATCGCTTTTAACAATTTCAATAATGGATTCGTAAGATGAAAGCACTCCGCAATCGTCGTATTTGTAAGACGCCGCTCTTCTCAATCTACATCGACACGCTTCATTTTCCTGATTGTATAGTAATTATAGTAATTATCCGATGACAGTGAAGCAATATGTATGTATATATACGCACGTACCTATAGATGCAAGATTTTATGTACTTTATGTATACATATAAATAATTCTCAAGTTATTGTTTAACTTAAATTAAATAATTAAATAACTTAATTAAATACAAAAATCATTTTGAACAATTCTTTTAAATGTAAAATGAATTATCACAGCTCTCATTTATGCTATATATATATATATATATATATATATGCACACACACACACACACACACACACACACACACACACACACACATATATATATAAGCTTTTAAAGTGAACTCGGGTATTGATAAATTCAAGTTTACACTTAGCTTTTCCTAGAACTGAAGAGTTTTAAAGTTCCATAAACACTTCAGACACGACAGAAAATGAGTCTTTGACTTTAACTTCTTGAGAGACACGAGTTATAGAAATCTTTAAATAAACTTAAAATATGAAACTTGTTTTTAAAGCCTTAGAAGGTGATTTCGTTTTTTTATTTTATTAACACAAAGTTGGTGTAACATTTCGATTTGCATCCTCTCTCTCCTTTAATAATATTATTTCAAGATTTTATTTGGATGATATAAGCATGATTTAAATTGGTTATATAAATAATAAGTACATAGATTAATATTTTTATTAATATAGTGAAACTTCAAGTTCTGCTCAAATGAAAAAGTTTTAATTTACTTAACTATTTATTATTATAGTATTTATTAATATTTTTTAAAAGCAACATACACACAGTAACAAAAGAGTTTACAACTCTTCTACTCTACTATGATCTTTCTTATTATTAATAATAAATAATAGGGAATTTTAACTTATTAATATGCTAATATTAAAGCAACATCTGTGTAAGATATGTATATTATTATTCTAAACATTTATACATGATAGAGTTAAATTTATTCATATTATGCAAAATAATTACAAGTTTATTACCCTTGAAATTTCATTAAAAATTTTCTTTGCGGTAAATCTGCAAAAGCATTGTAAAGAACAAACGATACGCTATAATAATTTATTAATATCAAATGAATAGTAACATTATCGCGAGCGCGCGCGCGTGTGCGTATGTAATAATTACATACAAAAACTAAAAAAAGAGAATAAGAGAAAAAACAATAACCCCGAAAAAAAAGCAAAAGCTTTAGCTGTATTTTATTTTTTCATTCGAAAGTAAACAATATCTTTCGAAACTATAGTAAAAGGAATTGTGCCCTTTGGGCAATTTTTTCTCTTTTAACATGCATCAGGTATTCTCTATCCGCAAGCGTTTATTTGCTCTATTTTTTATTTAACGAGACTCTTTTGTTTCAGGATCCTGCAACTCGGCGCTGGGTATGGAGTCAGGATCGATATCGGATTTGGCCGTCAACGCGTCATCCTCGTATGTGACAAATGTCGGACCACGTTATGGACGGTAAATCTACGTAATAGTTTCTTAGAGCCAAAGACGTGCTTTGCAGCGTTACTGGTTTTGTTTTTCCCACGAATTGTCAAACTTTTTCTAAATAAACTGAGCATAGAGTCAAATTAACTCATATATTTTGCGAACTAGTATCAATAGTTTTTTAAACAACGATTCACAATCATCATCTTTTGTAATTATTTTTATTATACGGATCACTGAGACTCGTTGATAGTCATTCGAATAAGAATTTAGGAGAGTATGTAAAATAGTATTAAGAGGAGCACAAAAACGATGATTCTTTAGGAATTTTGTACGACAGATAATTCTGCCTGAAATTATTGAAGAACCTCAAAACAAAAAAAGAAAAAAAAAAGAGAAGAAAGTGGAATATTTATTTTCAAATATTAAATTTAGCTTTTATTAGATTATTAATATAAATGACACGCGACACGCACAATATCAATTGCAATTAATCTATCTTTTAATGAATATACTTGTTATATATTCAAGTTTTTCACATTAATTATTAAGGTTATGAGGATAGTTTATGATTTAATAAAGAATTAAATATATAGTTTTATTTTGTAGTATATACCTCTTATATAAAGATAGTCAATTATTTATTATATAACAATAGTATTTATACAGAATTTTCATAAATATTATGTGAACGCACTAAAAATATTTTTCTAAAGAAATTTAATGCAAATAAAATAATTTTACAATTCAATAAATCTCAATTCAATGAGACACTGTAATATTAAGTTAAATTAATATTTATTTACCCTCCTACATGTCCAAAATATAAAATTCATTCATTTCTATTTTATAATATTGAATTATTTAAACATTAAAAAATCATAATATTGATTTTACTGAAAGAGTATCAACAAGAATAACAAAAATATTTTATTAATAATTGTTTATAATGCGAAACGTCTCATTTCTTCTGAAATACATACAAGTTTACGTTTGAAATTTTCTTAAGAATTAGCAATTTAGCTATTAAAATTTAAATATTCAAAAATTATTCATCATCTGTTTCTGCCAAATACTTAAATGATATTAAATCCTACATCATTGATAATCGCCGAGATTCGGATTTATACGTTACAGATATTATAAATTATATTATTATACCATATACCTGCATACAGAACACTTAATTTTCTTAGTTATAATATAATTTATTTGAAAAATTAATTTTTTATGCAAAATATTTAAATACGTGAATATCTAATACAAAATATCGTTTCATTATGTAAATAAACCAAGCATAGAGTCTGGAATTTCTTGAACTCATTAATCAAAATTCACCAATATAGCCTTACTTGCCGCTACTTATTTCATGCCATAAATTGGTTAAATACGACGCTAAATATAAAAGCGTAAATTGTTGAACAAAATATTAATATTTTCAATATAAGAGTTAAAATTCTTCTTCAGCTATTTTTTCGTATTTTTATTCTTAATGATCATTATTAGCTCGTATCTGTATTTATTAACTTTCGAAAATATATATCCACACATTTAAATTCATATGTTTATAAATCAAAAGTTATAAAGCAATGTGTAATCAAGTTTCCATAAAATTAGATATATTCAAATTTCAATTTAATTCTTAAAATATCAAATGAATAATAATTACATATATTGTGATGATATTTGTCCTTTTTAATAAATAAAAATCATATTCTTGATTAAAACTGTTTCTATTTAAAACACTGGGCAAATGTAAAAATTTATATAAATATAATCAAAACTAATAATAATAATAATAATAATAATAATAATAATAATAATAACAATAACAATAACAATAACAATAACAATAATAACAATAATAATAATAATAGTCATACGAAAATTATTTCGGGTCATCCATAGCAATGCTTTTATTTGTTTCATTTTTCATATTTTTTGATGCACATTTTAAGTATGCTAACACAGTCGGTTGAAATATTCGATTAACCAAAAACTACTGTCGACCTGAATTTAAATTTAAAACTCGCTTAGATTTTAGCGACGATGTAGCAGATTTATTTTTATTTTTCTCTTTGCTTCATTTAAAAATCGATTTTTATAATCATCACAAATCACTATAAATATTTTATTAACTTTAGTGAAATGGTATAATACACTGATATTATAATAATAATAAAATAGATATATTATGCTAAAAGTGAATATTTTTCATCCGCCGCATCGCAAGTATACAATTCTTTTATTAATTATTATGTCTTCGATTGAACCGCCCTTTAATTATATAAACTCCAAATATATTTCTTAAATTTTATAACTATTTCTCTAGTCTATATCTCCACTCCATACATATATATATATATATATATATATATATATATATATATATATATATATATATATGTATACATATGTATATGTCTCTTCAATTTCTGTCGGAGAATGAGGAAGAGTACGACGTGCCCATACTCCTCGAGTAATTCTACAAAAGCTATAAAAGAGCCTATTCAATGAAGCATATCTCTATTCTCTCTAACTATACTATATGTGCAACATTTTCAAACTTCTTCTTTCTTCCGCCGTAGTTAGATGAATAAGAGTAGCACTATCATGCAACCATCTATGGATAAAATTGCCTTCGAATTTTTCCTCTCGTAGCCTCTATTCGATCAGTAATGTACAACAGGCGTCATTAGCGGTATCCAATCACATTGTTAGTAAAAAGATAATAATAAAAGTCGAACAATAGATAAAAAAAAAAAAGAAGATAAAGAAGAAAAATAAACTATGCCCTAATAAGTCCGATATTCACAACACAAAAAGATGATTTCCATAGCCTGTTCGTGAAATGCGATATAAAGGGATAATATAATAAAATATATGTAAAAAGGCTACTAGCGTTTATAAACAAATAATGGTACCAATATGACATTCAATTGCATAAAATGATATAATTGAAATTTCTTGCTTCTGTATAGTGTTAAATTTAATCAATAATGAGTTTCAAAGTAGCGAACTAAAAAATTAATTTGTAATAGCATTGGCAAATAATCAAGGATTCAATTTGTTTAAACTCTGATTTCAGTTAAAAATCTTTCTGCTATTAATAATCTCTTATATTTTGTTAAAAATATCACTAAATGAATAAGACTCAATGTTAATAAAATTTTAATTATAAATAAAGAGCGCTTTCACATAGAATATGAAGTAAAAATGTTCAACAATAACACATTCTACAAATACGCTAAAATAAATCCTCTAAAAATTCCTGGTGATATTTATAAATCAATTCGCAGAATTGTGCACTATATACGGCATAAACGCAGAATGTTGCGCAGCTTAATATATAGTGTGTACATTAAAAAGTAATTACAATAATATGCAAACTTTATATGACTTTACTATAAAGAAAGTTCAGAATTTAAATAATTATGACCATTTTTATGTATCCGTAAAAGAGTACGAAAACTAATTGGAAAATAAAAAAAAAGTAAGGAAAAAAGAGTGACAGCTAAACAGTCACTACGTGCTCTATTATAGAGGCAGATAAAAGGAATTTACATGGCTAATGTTAGCTGGGAATTAAATTTAAAAATGAAGAAAAAATTTAAATGTTATTTATTAATTTAGCTTAAATCTGTTTGCATTGCTATTTATATGAAAATTTCAGATTTTAATTAAAATTTAATTAAAACATATTTAATTATTTTAAATGTATTTATCGTAGCTGGCATTGTTTTTATTTTAAAGCATTGCAAGTAGACTATTGCATAGAGTTATTTATAACGGGCAATGGAGCCTGCCGAGTTCAACAAAAATTTAATAATATTTACTAAATAACAATGATCTAAGAAGTACTAAATTACCTTTTCAATGACAAGACATAAGATAAGAAAAAAAATTAAATCTTGATTTTTTCACAACATTTCAATATAAATATTTGTACTACGATAAATATACATGAATGACTTATCTTCCAAGTGAAAATAAAGTCCATGTAAAACGAGAACAAGACAATGATTAATGCCGCAACTTCTCCTGAATAAAAAATTAACATTTATTACATAGGACATAAAGTTAAAAATTTTACTTGTGTTATTATAAGGATGTAAATGAAAAATGTTGTCAATCTTATTTATGAATAATCGTTTAATATCTTTAATTACCTAATATAATTATAATCGTATTAAAAGTCATTTTTGCAATACATATATATATATATATATATATATATATATATATATGATTTCGAAGAGTTATTCTATTTTATTAAATGATGATACTTACAATGATATATTCATCATATTACATAACGATTAAGTATCTAATAGAAATTGATTATTACTACGATTAACTTTCTTATTCAATATCTTCATTTCTTCTGAGCGCTAATTATTAAAAATACTAGTCGGTTTGTATTCTAATGAAAGACTACATTAAATTTGTTGTCGTTAAGGAACGAATGTTCATCCATTGAATTATGAACGTTGAAGAAAAAATCGGATAAAAAAGATCGCATGGATAAATTTACGGCATTGACGAAATTTTATAATCAATAGCTCTAATCCATAATGTTTCAATGTATCATGACAAGTCGCGTTGTCGTCAAGTGGCCACAGAGGCAAATCGGCACGAGAGAATCGGTTGTTGATCCCAACTTCCAATTTGTCCTTTTAATTTTAACGTGACCCTCGTGCTCTTCTATAGCCTCAAGCGTCGCATGTCTTCGTCCATCGATTCCGTAAAATTTCACGGCTCTCCTCCTCTGCTCATTCGTACTACCGTTTATTCTCGAAACGAATGCCAAGAGGAGTGACCTCCCGGAGGCTGTAATAGACGGCGCAAGGATAATCGCACCTCAGGACTGGATAAACTCAATACTCGTCAACTTGCTACGAATTACAAGATTATTATGTATATGCAGACAATAATAAAAATAAGCATTTAGATAATATTTAGATGATATTTATATAATTACGTGAGATTTCAATGCCAAAAAGGTACGAGACTTTCATAAATAAAAAAATTTTTTTAAATTATAAATTTGTTAAGTTTAATAATTAGTTTAGTCAACATATAATGTTGATAATGGCGAAAGAAAGTGGCATAACATAAGTGATTGAATTTTCCACACAAGGAAAAACACGGTCGATTATTCTCTTAATTTATATAATTATCATGGTTGAATTATTGAATTATGTATTAAAAATTGAATAATTTGAGTTTGTGCAACCAGGGCGCTTATTAAAGTCGAATGAGTCTCCTTCGTTAATTAATCGTAAAATACTATTGAAATCGTAAATTTGAGAATAAAACTTTATGCATACGTAAGCATAAAAGTTCGTGAGCTTAAAGATTTATAGGAATGCGTGTAAGCGCGTCGTGCATTGAACGACTTTGTCCATGATATAAATGCATTGCTTCGTGTAAATCAAGTAGCTGGATATGCTTGAACCGTATATTTGAACGAAAAAACGTATTAAGGGTAGAGGAGCGCAGGGCAGCGCAACTGCGCGTAAATAAGTTTAGCGCGTGATTTAAAGTGTAAACTGGCATTATGCTTTAAAGCTCGATTTATATCGTAGACATCTAGTTATGTTGCATAATATTTGATTTATTTATTTAGGACATATAATACTTTCCGTACAGCGTATTCTTATCATTAGCCTGAACAATTGTGGTAATGATAATTCCATACACCACCACCACCCCCACCAAGTTTTATTATTTATTTTACTTGCTTGGGCTTTTTTATTCGTAAAGCCAAATTATGGATCAAAGGTCTTTATGGAATTTAAAAGGAAGCTTTCGTTGAAGAATTAAAGGAAATATTAGACAATTTCATCGTATCGTTTTCTTTTTCGTTCTCTGTTATTTTATTTTTTTTTTTGTTTTTTATTTTGTTTTGATAATTTCATTTTAATAAGATCTTTTAATTCGCTATCTCAATCATTATATGCACTTCTCAGATAATTCAAATTTTTATGCAATTTAATGTAAAACAATCTATAATGGACATATCGTCAATTTGTGCATAAATAAATGAATTTTAACACTTCTGTATTCATTAAAGTTCACTTTCTACTTTGATTATTACAACTTTCATGGACAAGCGTTGTAATGTTTCAAAACAAGAAAAAATTTATTTAATACAGAAATAGCCATCTAAGTTGGGCTCTATAATAAAAATGTCGATCTATAATGTGTGTGCACGTACGTGCGTGCGACGTGTGTTTGTCATTCTCTCTCTCTCTCTCTCTCTCTCTCTCTCTCTCCTCTCTCACTGTCTATCTCTCTATCCCCTACCATTTTCCATCAGCTTTACATATAATGTACAAGCTGACGAGGCCGACGACATTCGAATGATGGAGTTCCGCCGCGCGCGAACCGCCGACTTGATTTATTTCTCTGAAAGACAGCCGAGCATGTATGTATATATATATATATATATATATATATATGCATAGGTAGGTTTGCTCGATGAGCCGATAAAAGCTCGCTGAAAAGGACCGACGAAGAGAGAGGAGAGCGCAGTGATACGAATGTCATATCGGTCAGCCACATTACGACTTCACTGCGCCAGAGTAATGCGGACCAGAATGACACGGACGCAAATCAAGAAGCATCCGTACCAAATTCTGTCTTTATGGAGATGAAGAACGAAAAGAGAAATGGTTAGAATATTCAAGTCTCTCGCACATTTATCGCCCATCTATATTAGTATAAATTAGATAACCCGAGCGTGATAGCTTTCAAAATTAATTATACATTACAGGACTATTGGATTTTAGATCAATTTGTTAAATTATAAATGTACTTGGAACGATAAATGACTTATTGATATTTAAAAATTCTTTCATTTACAACTATATATAATGTACTTTACAATATACATATATATATATATATATATAAAGAATAGAATTAATATTTCTGGCAAAAATCGTAATGCTTAAAATATTTATACATCAAATACATTCAATATACAAATAAAAAGCCTCTTTCTCATACTTTTGAGCTACATTTACCAACAAGATTCATCAGTGAGACATTATAGCCATAGATAGATAGATAGATAGATAGAGAGAGAGAGAGAGAGAGAGACCAACTAAGATGCTTATATAAGGAAACGAGGATCGGTTTAAAACATTCTAATTGCAATGAAGTTTGGCCACTAGAGAAGCATTAGTTGTAAACACACGACGAATAGTCCTTGCTCCCTTCATTCGCAAAGTGCTTCATTGATTAATAAAGTTAATATAAATTAAATGAAAGATTTTATTTTTATGTATTTAGATACGTATCGTCATAGTTTATACTGCAAACTAATTTGATAGCTTTTCCGATACAATTTTACGTCAAAGCTTAATTCGTAATACCGTCAGTGTACAAACAACAGAAAAAATATCCAAATCTGATGGCCCGCAAGCCAAAATCAATGTAATACAAACGTAATTACGTTGTGTGTTATATCATCTCTGTTAATTTACATCACATGGGATTGCTATGTCAACGAAATTCGTCGTCTATTAATAACGTAGAAAGAAATTAATTTGTCCTATATACGCTTATATGATTTGTAAATAAATCATAGATTTGGTTATAAGTGTATTTACATAAATAAGTACTTACAGTACTTACTTAAAAACAAAAACAAAAATACTAAAATATTTGAACATCGTGAACAAATATAAATTTGAAAATTATTCAGTCGCTGAAGGTACATACTCGAGATAACCTATATATAATACATCGATAACTAAATATATTTGATTTACGGAAAATTCAATTCACGCGCTATTCTATAATACGTATAAATATTAAAGACGTAAAAATTTAATAAACAATTGCAATATAATAATCTCATCAATATTTTTCTTTTTTACAACGAAAGCAATACTTAACAAAAATAAAGAAATATTTTTATTGCCTTCCGAATAATTGGAAAATACGTAAAAAAAAAGGGAAAAAAGAAAAATATGAAAAAATTGTATTATTTTGTATTATTGTATGCTGTACTATTTTCATTGCACATTATTGTTCCAATTAATTTCTGAATCAAAATCAGTATAAATTAATATGAATAATAAATAAGATAGAGATATTAATAATGAAGAAATAAAAATTTAAATATTTTTTTTTTTGAAGATTATTATGAATATTGAATTATCGTGTATGAAAAGCACTATTAAATAAAAAAAAAAAAATCTGTACGTCACCCTCATTCCTTATCACTCAATACAATCAATATATTTTCTGTTCCGCATAGAATAGTATTTCTAAATTAATTTAAACAAATTATTTTATTGCAATATTTTTCACTTTTTACCTAATGGCTAACCTAAGTTCATTTTCTCCATTCTACTTTTATATATTTGCATGTCATTAATTTTTAATATCCATATCAATGCCTAAGGGATTATAAAATTACCACTGATAAATAAGATGCATTTTAAAAGCGTTGATAAGCCTATCGATTAATATTATAAAAGCATAATTGTTCTCCGTAAATAAATAGTCGCAACTTAATATAACCGTTAAACTTCTGAAAATATTGTAACGTTTTTCGTAGAAGTTTCAAAAGCATTAAATTAGTTTAATTTTCCACGAAATTGCAGAGATTGGAAAATCGCGATAGCAAACTAGTTTATTTGTAACACTTACCTACAACCTACATCTATGATCTGCATTGTTGAAGAAGATAATACGTAAGAGCACGAGATTATACACACCCACACACGCACGCACGCACGCACGCACACCCACACACATAAATATTGTGCACAATGTATTGTCCCTTAGCTTTACTACGTAAAGCTTTTACGTAATTCACTATATAGAAGCAAGTAAAGAAATTTGTATTTTCTTCTAAAAGTATTGATAAGAATGATCTAATCGATAATGATTATTAGCAGGCGTTATCGTTGATGAAAGTCGACTGATAATCCGAATGCAAATACGATGTTATAATAAATATTTCTCTAAATAAATAGAATATGTATTTACTCGGAGAGTAATAGCCACGATGACAACGGCAGCTTTAGCATTTCGTGTATTTCGAGAAGTACAACAATAGATAAACAAGAGAAGATAAAGTGACGTGCAATATACTCGTACTATGAGCATGGCAATGCAAATGAAAATAAGCAATTCATCGTTTTAGCGATGCTTTTTGATATATTGAAGCACTTTAACATTTTTTCTTCATGATTAATCAACAATTATTTGCTTTAGTTAAAATTCATTATTGTCACGTAGGGCATTAAATCAATTTGTATAAATTAATTAAGCATTGTTTCGAAATCATGATCAGTTAAATAAGAAGCTTTGAATAAATATGTGATATATAATAGATGTGAAGGCGCTGTTGAGAAATTACTTTTAAATATCTTAGAATAACTAGATTAGAATGACTAGGGATTAATTTTATAACATTATGGACTACCTTAAAAATAAAGAATTATAATAGTTTTAAATTAGCATTACAAGAAAAAAAAGAAAAAAGATAAAGTAGAAATTAAAGTTACCCACTTATATAAGATATTGAGAATTAATATGCAATCTAAAGCAATAGTGACGAATAATTACTATTTAAAGATTTCAGCTGTCATTTATTCGACTCATTAAATATGACAAAATTATACCGTAATTGTTGTTCAACGTTGTGTGTAAAAATATATTTTTTTTAATTCAACGAAAATTAAAATTTGTATTATGAGACAAAAGTGAAAGATAAAAAAAAGATCTAATAAATATGTAAGATCGCGATAGAATTGCAATTTTCAAAAAAACACTGAAAATGATTTGCATTCGATTAATTTAGAGCAATTTTAATTACATAGGCATACAGACATACGTATTGGCCATCGAATTTTTTCTTTCTCATTGATATATAAAATTCCTGATCATTGTTAATAATAAATTATGTCATTGTTTTTGTTAATGAATTATAATAAAATCTTGAATTCCAATGAATTTTTTTTTTAATGATTAAATAAAATTTTGTGGATAAGAAACATGGGAATATTGAATAATTAAAAGTTGCATAGATAATTCAAATAGTTTTTACAAAATTGTAATTTGCTATTCGCTCCAATTGAATTATTCTCATCGCTTTTACTTATAAATTTTCGGTTTAGGTCAGTCTGTCAAATGATTAGTTCAGCCTGTATTTAAACAAATAAATTTTAACGTAATTATTTACTATTAAGGGCATTAATGTAAATCTACTATTTCTGTAGAAAATTCAAAATAATCAATGTCGAAATCTTATATCATACTAATCTATTGAAAAATTAAGCATTCGGTACATTCTGTAAATAGAAAATATTATAAAAATAAATTCCGTAATATAATCATGTTACTATAATGCTTTATATAATTAAATAATTATTTGCTATAAATAGTTTATCTTATGTTGTATCTTATGTTAAGCATCCTCCGTTAATTTTGAATGAACAAAATATTATAATTTTACATAAATAGGTATTCCGTTATTGAATTCTGTTATGAAAAATATATAACTACATCAGAATACAATTGTATTGGACTAAAATTATTAAGAATCCTTTGGATAATTATCGCAAAAAAAAAAAAAAAAAAAAAAAAGAAAGAAAAAAAAAAGGAAAAATGTCCAAAATATTGCTTTAATATAAACACAAATCATTATATACTAAATGATCACACCATTTATGTAATATATTTTTCTTTTAATCGATCATATAAAAACTTTGATTTTTTTAATCACTCGATTTAAGGTTTTTCATTTTTTAAATTGAAAAGAAAAAACTCTTATATTGGCTTATACCTTCGCGCATTCAAATATAATTCACTATGTAAATGGCATTTTTACTTATACCCAATGATAACAGAAGGTGAAGCTTAATAATCCAATCCATAAAAGACTCATATTGTTTACTTATCGAGCACAAGGCTTATGCGCTCAAGCATGAACAGAAATCAAAGAGATCGCATAAAAATTGAATATGGAGAAGCACTGCAACTCAATAAATGTGCAGCAGAACAAACGACATCCAATCAAGAAGGTTTGCGATTCATTTTGGCAGAGAGCCTCGCTTAACAAGCAATCAATTTTTATGCCGATATGTGTTTGTCTATTCTCACCGGACATGCGAAGCAGGTGTGCGAGTGTGCGTGCGCGCACGATTTAAGTGTAGCCTATCGGGGAGCGAGAGAGAACGACATTTAAACAAACGATAGAATAAGAAGTGACATAATAGCTGTTGGAGCAATCAGCACTCCTGTCTTATACATCATTTTAACGTTCTTGCACGCAAGGACAAGTGATGAAGAGGAAAAAAGAAAAAAAAAGAAAAGAGTTCGATAAGAATCAGTAGAATAAGTTGATGTTTCAATTACATTTCAAGATGAATGCCAATCGCCATGTTATTTAAACTTACAACATTGACATTACAAAATCATTATTTCCAATTATATCTCCATCTTATTAAGGAGCCATAATAAGAGACAGAACGAACGATATCAATTAACACAACACCAACTAACTTTTTCCATTATTTTTAATTTGCCGTGTAATCTCGATATATACAATTTAGTAAAAAGTTATTTGTCTATGTAAAATATCTAAAACTCACTTTTAACTTTCCTTTTAGTAAGTTTGTATAACCGCTGTTACTCTTAATATACCACTTTATAAGCTTAATAGTAATAATTATTCCTTCGCTCTGTAAATATAATTCCAGCCACATTATAATTACGTTTATAATTAATTAAACAAACTTTCATTTAATAACATAGCTCTCCAGATGCAATTTCTTTCAATACAATTTTCAAATATTAATTCGTTAATTAACTGTGCAATATTACCGAATTTATCATGCGTAATTCATAATTCGTGGTTGAAATTTTATCTTATTCATACTGAAATTATATAGGACTTCATTAAGATATTACATAATTTACAGATGAGGCACTTAAAGTGAAATTAATTTTTATGATAATATTAATTTACTTTGTTAATGTTATTCGCATAATCAATATTAATAGGGTTAAAGGAATAAAACGAAGATCGCATAATTTGTATTATATTTTTTAATTATGGAACTGTGCGTGTAACATCAATAGCTTCGGGATGAAATATCAGATAATTTTTTTTTATTCTTTCTCAATTATTCGCCGACAATATGTTAAATTATTTGTCAGTTATGAGGGAAATAACTAAAACTTTAATTCAAATAACAGCTTTTATTATAACAATAACAAGCTAAAATATTCTCGTGCTTTTTTCAAACAATATTAATCAAATATAATTTCTTTTAACAATAGCTTTGATCTATCTATACCATTTTTAAAATCTGCCATTAAGCATAGAAAGCTAAAATTTTAAAATAAATATAAATGAACTTTTAATTGATTAAATATCGAAAACTCATTCCATCTTTCAAAAAAGTCTTCCAAACCTACATAAAATTGCATAAAAATATTTCATATAAATCTTAATTAAATTCATTCCATTGAAAAATCTAGAAAGATGGTCAGAAATTTAATACATCAGAATAAGTGAATCTGATCTGAAGAATTGAAACTCGGTGCATCAGTAAGACAGACGAAGCGACTTTCATAATTAATATACTTCGATATCTCTGCATCGTTTGTTTCAAAATTATTATCGCGACAACTTTTATTTCACAATTGCGAAACTCGTGGAATGAGAGAGGGCAACAACAAATTCTTGTCACAATTCATCGAACTGGAAGAAATCAGCGCCGCCGCTTGAACGTGTAACCAGTCTCTATTTTCCATCCATTGAATTTTTATTCTCCGTTGTAATCGGCAATGTGTCGGCGCATACGCACTCGAACACGATACTCAACAAATCGAAAAATCTATTTGACGAAAAGCCTCCGGAGCCCCCCACCCCACCCCCACCCCACCAAACCACCCGACATCCGCATCCCTTTTCCATTTCAAACGGCCTGCAAATCCATTTAATTTAATGACTCGCATGAGCGCCGGCAGGCGAAGATGATCAGGCCATTGCCTGTGATATTCCATTGATGGGCGCGATCGCGAGGCAAAAAACATCCGCTGCAATTTGCCTGCCAAGTGGCTCACTTTTACGAGCGGCTAACAAGATTCCCCATTGCGAAAAAATAACCAACACCCCCCCCCCCCCCCCCCCCCCCCCCCCCCCCCCCCCCCCCCCCCATCCCATCCCCTCCCATTCCCTCCCACCCCCTCCCATCCCATCCCATCCCATCCCTCTCGACTTCTGTCGCCGCGGTAATATCGCGCCCTATACGAACTGGTGAGTGGTGACTGGATGACTCGAGCTGGCAAAAAAAACCTTCCTAAGAGATTTTTTTATCTTTTTTCCTCCTTTACGCACCATTGGCTATTTAATTGGTACTCATCAAGTTTTAACGTACTGGCATATATCATTGCCCACAATATCGATTTTAATATGTTTATAAAACAGACGATTTTTCAGTGAACTTTCGAGTTCATTAAGTACATTTACAATTTGCATATTCATTATTCTATTATCTATGTCTACCAGAATTTTTACGCTCGCGTTAACGAAAGACGAACTTTGCAAAATGCAATTTGATAGCTAGTTTATTTAAATAATATTAATTAATTATGATCATATTGTTCAAATTGACGAGTAAAAATTTAATATGATGCACAAACTTTAAAATTCTATTCTATCTATTGTTTTTTAAATAAATCTTAGAGTTACAATGTTTCGAATAGAATCTGTAAAAAATGAAAAATTAACGCATTTTTTCAACCATATTTAAAATATTAAAGTATTAGAATTAACTTTTTTAATTACTTATTTAATCATTTCATTGCCACCATCTTCCAAGTTATGTATTATACTCTAGTTATTAAAATTTTCCTCAAAAATGATTTTAAGCAGCGCAACTGTCATGGATTATTATTTTATTTTGAATACTTTTTGTCAAATTTTTGTTCAAATTGAAATGAAATGTAATCGAAATTAATTAAAATTTATAATGGTCGTGAATATTTACTAATTTAACAAATAAATCACTTAAAAGTATAAGTTAAAGATAATGGCTTTCATATTTCATCTTGACCATGAAAATGTTTAAAGCGAATGTCAATATAATAAAAGAATATTTAATGAAATCTTTACAATTCACTTAATGTATTACAACTCGTTGCTATTTTATTCAATTATATATTTACATGTATTTGTCGTCGATAAGTACTTTCGATTGTTATTTTCATACACAATAATTTTAATACTACTCGATAAAATTCTTAACTTTAAATATTTATTGGTATAAAAATCTATTATAAGGTGTAGAAATGAGTACAATCTGGATATGTATAACACCTTAATATTTGTTTATTAAACTATATAAATTATAGAATAACTAAAACTATGAGAATATTTCATTTAAATAATATTTTGAAACTTACCGGTAGATAATTATTGACAAATTTTAAAATAACAGATTTTTTTTCACATAAGATTCTGTATTAATATCATTATTTTCATAATAATTTTGAGATAGTTAAGATACAATATGATTATCGGAAAATAATGGACATCAATGACATTAGTATAAAGAGATTGAATTTCTCATTGATATAATGCTGATAATAGTAATAGTACTGTTAAAATATTGAATCTTGTGAAATTATTCATGATCAGTTATTGACTATGAATGTAGTTTCTCTCTCTCTCTCTCTCTCTCTCTCTCTCTCTGTCTTTACTCTTCGTTAAGCATCTTTCATGTACATTTATTCATTTTGTTTATTATTTAACTTACTAAATTGTATTGAATGTAGAATTGTATTTGTATGGTCTAATGTAATCATTAAAATAATCTTAGATTGGAAGAAAAAAAACCTCGTAGTTATTTGTATATTGAATAAGTAAATTTAACTAATTTGAAATAATATATGAAATCAATTTATTTCGTTTGTAATTAATTATTTTTTCTACGTTAATTTTTCATCATTGAATATATTTTTTATTTTTTATTTATCATAGTTTTCTGTTTGATATCTTATATTTCTCAATTCATTTAAATTATCGGTAATTTTTACTCATTAAACAGTACAATAAATAATACAAAAGTGGATTTATTTGAAAATTTCATTATATGTCGTTTGTTTGAAACGATGAATGTTTTAATTTTCTTAATAAGCTCAAAGTATATCATTTCCAAGGGTTCTAATTTAAAAATTCACATTTACTAAATACTTAATTTTAAACATAAAAACGTTTAAGGAATATAATTTTTGTAACAATATAATAAATATAAGAATATATTTGATACTTTTTATAGGGTTTTTTTTTTTTTTTTTTTTTTTTTTACGGTAATAAGTAATAATATAACCTACAAAATTCCTGCAGCTTTACGTACTAAATTACATTAATTCGCATAACAAAGACACTAGTTAATTATAATATTAATTAAGTAATAAATTAATTAAGTAAATTTTGAAAATATGTCTAGGAATGGAGTTGAGAATAATCGTGTTAATTAAAGAACTTTGAGAAAATGATAGATTTACTTTTTTCCTAGTGCATTACGAAGTTAATTCAATAAAATTTCGTCACAAAATGGATATATCAACGTCATCTTTAAAACTTATCCAAGCGCATTTCATATGAATTTACTATTCTCTCTAGTCTTGTGAAAGTTTTAAACTAAAAGATAAATTTTAATTAAAAAATTTGCTCAACAATACATTGGCCTACTACTCCGCACACACTATTATACACGTTTACGTAAAAACGCATTGAGCCTCGATTCGTTTATACAATAGTATGTGTTTACCGCCAAGGCTCGATTATGATATATTTCCAACGAAAGCCGGATGTGGCGTTCTTTCATACATGAAGTACAGAGAGCAATGTTGGAATATTGTGTTTCAGATTGCGAAAGGAGGTGGCCGGCGGGGCTTGGTGCCCGAAACGACAAATCGAGAGTGGCGTCCGCGAGTGGCTGCAGATTGACCTTGGCGACGCCCACGTCATAACAGCCATCGAGACGCAGGGCCGCTTCGATCACGGCCGAGGCCAGGAGTACACCGAGGAGTACACCATCGAGTACTGGCGACCGGATTTTCAAGAATGGCGACGTTATAAGCTTTGGAACGGCAACGAGGTGAGGCACACGACGAGTTACCCAAAATCAACCCAAATCCTTACATTTGATTATGGACGCCTTGGCAATCCTTCCTTATCGATAATCCTACACAAGTATTATGCAAATGCCCATGCACGTGTGATCGCTGCTCATGAATGTTCAATGTTTTCGAATCTCCGATTCGGGTACTATTTATCAATTGATAGTGTATTAACGTAACGCAATAAATTAAAATAATAAGGAGCCCAATTCGGGCAACGTAAGATAAAACTTGTCTCTGCCATTTTTAAATATTGACAATACTAGAAGTTTAAACAAGACTTTGTGATATAAATACTTTATGCAATATATAGTTTGGCCGCACTTTCGTTATCGCATTGATCGGGTCCGTCTAAACGAACAATAATGTATTAAATTGGTTTTACGGGTACATCATCGTCGGCAAATTAATAAATAAAGTAAGAGGGATAATGTAAGTGAAGAATATTATAGTTACTTACATCGTAAGCGTTTACTAAATCTGGGAATTTGAAATTAACGAGAAAGTAAAATTATTTAACGTACGAAGGTACAGTTTAGTTGATGAATTGTTCAATATTAAATGTATTTAATTTTTTATTCTTCTTAACGATAACAACAATAAGTTGGACAATTTAGAATTTGATCATTTAGAGAAATAAATTTGTATATTGTATGATAATATAACTGAAGTTATCACTATAAAATAGAAAATAAGATTAAAATCAATGAAAAGGCGCTGTTGGAAAATTATGGCTCAAACTGACAATGTTGCTTTAATAATTAATAATTTTCCACCCGCGCTGGTCAAATGCAAATGCTCGGGGAGAAGTTAAGTGGACTTGTTTTTCAAAGATTTATTTTACAATTTATAAAACAATTACATTATTCATGTATTGGATGCGTCTCAAGTTTAATTGTAAAGATGCGATTTCTTGTGACGGATGTTTCACTACACAAGATGATCCTCGAGTCATGGACACGGACTGGACTTTGTGTACTCACAGTGATACGGTGACCTTGATTTGATCCCACAGGAGGGTTGATGTATGATCTTCCTTCTGGTCAGTGGATCACTTAACAAAAACTTGGTCACTAGTTTTCACCGATAAATGAGAAATGATTCCTACTTGGCTACTCCACGCGGACTTGGACAATCGCAACGTCGAAAAAAGTATTTTTGGCAGCAGCGCCTTCGATTGGCGGGAGACTCATTCCTTTCCAGAACTTAGCGACGTTGCCGGCGAAGGGGTTAGGGGAGGGAGGTGTTGTTGGTAAAACGTCTTCGTTTGGCCTATGCAAGTGGCAACGCGTGGATATGCAAACGGCAACAATGTATGCGTAAGTGATGTCTCGTGACATTGAGGGCATCGAGGACACACGAGGATTGGCCGATGTCGCACCAGCCGAGTTTCTCGTTACAAACGAATTTTAGGAAATATTTTTCAACTCGATTGTTTATATATTTCTCTCACTCTTGACATATTCTCGCATAAACAGACTCGGCGCGCTCTTGCTAGCTAAAACCAACGGTCGTTTACTGCGCTTTCCGAGCCTCCGATGAGCGTGGAAGAATTTTTTTTAAATGTTATGACCCTTGGTATTCTTCCCAAAATTCTCTCGCACGTAAAATTCTCTCTGTGTCTTACACGCCGAACGCACACACACAACTATCTATTTATATAAATTTATATAGATATGTAATTTACAAAGACTGATTTGTAATGAAATATTCGTAAAGCTAACAATAATAATTTCATTCTATCTATTCGTGAATAAAAGCATTCGGCGGTTCGCCCGGAGAAAAGCTCTCACGCGAAAAACACAATATTCCTCTTTCTGCCTCCTTGTTCCTTGCCCTAACAATCATTGACTCTTTTGCTAAAGCGGAAAAGCGAGCTATAAAAAATAGCGTACCCATGTAATCGGAATGCCGCGACAGAAATTATTGAAAGATAAAAGAGATATCATCGGAAAGTCGAGCTCGCGTGCACCGTCGACACTTTGGTTGATCCTCGATTCCATCGTCTCCGCGTTCGCCCATCCAAAATCCAAGCCTCCAAGCAAAATCCAAGTGGCTCTAAAAGCTTATGGATTATGTAACGGGCGGAACCGACGATTCGCCGCTTCCACGTTTCGTGGGAATATCAGCAAACTCAAGGCGCCGAGCTGTTGTTTAAACTTAATTGTCGCTGAACGTTTCACGAGATTTGTGTGTATTTTGAGGATACGATAAATTCCAGGGGGGTGGGGGGTGGGATGGAGATGGAGGCAATAGACTACTTTGAACTAACTGCGTGAAATTCAGCACTCGATTCATAACTTTAGAGTTATACTTGAGGTTATAGTTCGACAAAGATTGCAATTTCATAATCTTCCGTTCCATTGATTTTTCATTATCGCTCTCGTAATGTGAATACATAGGATTTCGCTAAATTGGATAATTACTTGCATTTGTAGTACAGAAAGTCTGCTTTGTCAGGAGAAAAAAATGACATGATTCTATTATATGATTTTACTAGAAGTAAGTACTGTAGATCATTTCTTTGTTAAACAATATTTAAATTACCTAATATTTTTTTATTTTCAAGGTTAATAAATCTTTTGTATTAATGTTTCTCTAAGGGACGTAAAATTTGAGAAAAAGAGAGAAAGAAAGCATACGCGATCTTTATTGAAAAGAACGAAATTAGGATCGTCGGGATAACATTGGGACGTGTGTTGAGGTTGCGCGGATAGGAGAGGGTAGGGTGATTTGGCGGAGCGGAGGGTGGAGTAGGTGGGGGGGGGGGCGGAGATCACAAATAGAATATAATAATAAAAAGTGTACGTTATAATGAAGTAAGACGGGTGTACGAAGCTATACAACTGCTGTGATTGGAAAAAAATTATGCGAATGGAAAGGCACTGTAATAACCACTGTTAACTTTTATATATACCAACAAATATTATCTTTGATAAGGATTATTGACTTTCGCAACTACAACATTTATTCGACATCTCTTTTAATTGTTAGAGATATACCAATATACGTAATTACCATGTCATCGTATCCACAAGTAATCAATATATAAACAAAAGTTTTTAATGTGAAAATGTTTTATATGAAAATTTGCCATTATGAAAAATCTTATAATATAATCTAACGAATAATCTTGGGATTTTATAAAATATGCATTGAAAAAGAGGATTGTACGTAGTCTTGAAGTAATAATATGTGTCCGCGGCGACAGTTTTCCTAAAGTCTGAAGAGTCGCTACGGCGAATATGTGCAGCTGGATGAGTCGGAGGCGATGTGCAATCGGCATAGTCAGCTTTTGTCGAATCTCCACTTCGTTTTGTCACTCCTTCTCACGCTCCCCAAAGTCTTCTTACTCATACAGTTGCAATTTCCGCTGAAACATCCTCTTTTTACGCCACTGAGGATTTTCTTATCGTTGCCGTTATCGTAAAACTTTGAGGCATTCTTTCCTCGCTCTTACTTCTTCTGGCACAAATAATGGATATAAAACTTTTTACCCTCGTGACTAATTAATATTTAGGAATCATATAAAATATCGTGTAGCATGATAAATACAGTGTAGTTGAAAAATATTGTTCGTTTAACGGATATGGAAATGTTCTTTGTGCTTACACGAGTACTTGCAAAGATGCTTGTTGATAATGATGAGCTGCTCGATTCAAATTAATGAAATATACCGTTCAAATAGCAAAAGAAAAATTATTACAAAAATATTATACACGATTAATAATAATAAATGCTAAACGATTATGGTAAAAATAAAATAAAAATCTGTATAAAATATTGGTAGAAGAATGGGTTAAAAAGTTGGAGATAAAATTTGGAAAATCAATTGAAAGTGTAAAATTTTCCAATACTTCAATTAAGAAGTTTAATTTCAAATGCTATTTTAGCAACATAACCAACGATGTTATTGTTATTCAAGTTTTTACGAATAATTAGCTTTTATTGAAAAGTGAAATATGGATGTTCGAATATGGCGATTAGAAATTGCCAAACGCTTTGTCGATTTTCATAAGCGAAAATAATTAATACGTAATATTGTATAGAATATTATAGAATCCTGCTAAGCTATTTGATCGAGAGGTAAAAAATGCCCCAATCAAGTACCATAAACCATAAATAGAAAAAAAAAAAGGAAATAGGAGTGCATAAGCAGCGCAATGGCTTACTGGCAATCGAGAAAAGGCGCCGAATATACGGAATTGGTGGACAAAAAAAGCCAAGCACCTAGAAGATAAAAACGATAAAGTGCAATTCGAGGAAATGCCAACTAAATAAGGATGACTAAAAAAAGAAGGAGGGTGAAATAAGCTCCCCGGTCTCTTGCCGACGACGAAGAAGGAGCGAGAGGACATTGGCTTGTCCGAGCGAGAAGCAACTCCTTCAACCAACGCGTTGAGCACCGTCGCACTTGCAGGAACAACCTTACCTGTTATACACGATACACTTGTAATGCAACTCTCTCAAGGATAATCGAATAAGGCATGTTCACCTTAACTGCAAAGCGGCTATTCTAGATCCCTTGCACTTTCACGAGCACTTCATATATTCTGTATATTATTCCACGTGCAAGTAATAACTTTGTAATATATCCGTGTATAAATTTATCGATGCATTAATTAAACAATATCAATTGTTAATGATATACTAAAGGACTTTTTATAAGCAAATTTGATATTTTATTATAAAGCTCTCTCTTGTCACTTTACAGCTTTACGCTAATGAATGGACTTTAAAAAAAAGAGAAAAAAAAAAAAAACTAGTCTTACAAAATTCACAATACTATACTATAGCTATTAAATAGTTATATTTAATATTCACAGTTCTTTTTACATTTCAATTTTTCAATATTTGTATTCGACCGTAGTTGAAGTTAATAAAATTTATAGAAATTTGACATTTTAAATGTAAGGAGGTTTGAGATGAACGTGTTTGGATGACTTAAAATGAGCTGTTTTTAAGGTAGAAAAATTTTCATCCGTAATTGTCCATAACACGGATACTTTTTGCTATGTACATTTTTTTCTTTTTTTTTTTTTTTTACATTCTTTTCACTCTCTTAGAACTTCAAGAAGAATTTTTTAACAAATGAAATTGAAAGCCTTTGTAGTCTTCTTAAAAATGTAATTCAGTTGTAACACAGTTTTGCAATTTTGCGTCTTAATTTGTTAAATAATTTGAATTTTCAAAAAACGAAAAGAGGAAAAGAAAGAAAGAAAGAAAGAGAGAGAGAAAGAAAGAAAGAAAGAAAAGTGAGAGAAGTTGATTCCTTATGAAATTCCTTATATATAGGATGCTATTAAAAAAAATTTTTTTTTTTTTTATATAACTTTCGAGCCTTTAAAAATCTTGGCTTTCTATGCTACAAATTTGTAATAAATTGTAGATTTGGATCTGAAAAATAAATCTTTGAATTGAATTTTTTACATCCATGTTATAATTTCACAATGGATAAAACGTTCGTTTCATTCCCTCTTATAATTAATTTTCAAAGTTGTGCATTTGGATTATTAACGACAGCCATGCAATATAAAGATAGTAGAACATTATTATGATATTGTAGAAATTATTTTATAAAAAGATTGAATTTATAAAACCCAATGGCCCTGCAAATTATAAGAAACATAATTATTTTACCTCTACACGGGCTACATACGATATTTTAAAGATATTCGAATTGCACTTGCAACGGTCAAAGTAGTTTATAACAGCAACTTCCCCCCCCCCCAATCTCCTCCTACACTCCTCAAAACTCTCGTTCAAAAAAATATCACAAGCTGGACATCATAATTCAATAATTATGGCTCCGTTCAATCTCATTGTTAAGGCGCAACGAACGTCTATTCTATTCGAATACGCGTGATAAGAGCGGCTTGTGCGGCCAGG
>NW_011948435.1:4060186-4106926 GCF_000503995.2 Ceratosolen solmsi marchali
GGGCAGTGGGGGGGGTGGGGGGGGGGGAGTTTCCTCATCGTGCCGACAGTGCCACATCGTATAAATAACGATCGAAAATCGGCCTCTCTTTATCCACTCGCTCTCGCCGGGAAAATGAAGCGAGAATGAGTTCGTAAATATGGCCGCGTGCACGGCTGATAAAGTAAGCCGCAGGTAAGCCGGACGCGCTTCAACTGCTTCGCGAGCGCCGCCTCTCGCTCGTTCTTCTTTTTCGGCTTCGCTGCTTGCACGCGATTTATTTGCGGCGACGCAATGCAGGAGAAAAGAGCGACTGCACACGGGAGCGGCAGGGGCATAAAGATTGGAAGTCGAGGTTTTACGGCTTTCACGCCTAAAGAGCATGTCCTAACGAAAATTACTTGTACGAGGCCTGCTTTGGCGAGATTCCATTGTTTAAAGCTTTAATTTCTTCGTGTGCGCGCGAGCATGTCGAAAGTACAAGAGACCTGGACTTTAAATGATTTAAACATTTAGCAAACTTGTATTTGCGAATTAAACATTATCGGCAACGTGGCCTCTGTTATTATTTATATCCCCGTGACCTTCTTAAGTGACCGCTTATCTTACTATCTAGAGGCGCGATGCTTTAGAAATGCACGAATGATCATGTGAAGGCAAATTGACATGGAGCAATTGAAAAAGTATAGGGTGGCGAATGATCAAATTAAATGATTACAGTCTCGATATTTTGTTAGCCTTTTAACGATGAAAATGCGTGCAGTGCAGTTTAAAGTACGTCTCGAGCACTTGAACTGTGCGACTAAATATTTCAAGTAATTACCTTTTATAATCTATAATTCTTATAACTTGTTTATGTCGCTTAGTATCTACCGTGTACGTTAACATTACTAATGAATTCACAAGTTTTCACTATTTAATTCATGTTTGTCGACAAAAAAAAAAAAAAAAATTACTATGGCACTTTGAGATTGTTTATTAAGACTTTTCACTCGAGACTTTCGACTCAAGTGACGTTCCTATGCTTGTGAATGAATTTTCCGCGAGCGAGAGTACTTAATTGATTATAGAAATTCACTTCAAATACTTAGTATCTTACAAAGATATTAATTTTAAATACTAATTTTAATATAATTTAATTACCAAACACTGCTTTAATGTACTTTAAGGCAGCTTATTAATTTAAATAAAAATTTTAATATTTAACTTAGCCGTTTAGGAGCGATATATTAGAATTTTCACATAAATATTGTTCACGCGATGAATCATCGAAGCCATGAGCAATTATTGAATAAACTTTCAGCCCTACTCGTCATAGAACGTCCTACTTTATCTAAACGAAAATTTTTCCCTTTCCCCCATAATCAAAAAGTATTTGTCCTATTTTTATCGTCCTTATGGCTCTTGAGAACAGCCATTGCTTTATTCACGGTCTAGCGCCACTGGATCGACCTTTCCCTTACTTATTCTCACTGATATTCAAAAACCGGGAAACAAAAGCGTCTTCCTGTTCAAGTTGATAATAGCCTCCTGAAATACAATAGCTTCTAAACTCCAATATGGTATGGAGTTTCCCACGAAGACATCCTTAAGATTGATGTGAATCATAATAGCTTCTCTTTGAATAAATAATTCAAACTGTTTCCCCTTTATACGTTATTAATTACGATTATCATATAACGGATACGATGTTAAAAAATGTTCAATTTATGACAGCTCGAAGCTTTCAACGAATTACATTTTCAATTTAAATTTCACTCTGCAAAATTTCAATATTACATATTAAATTTAGGCAATGAATTTATAGTTTTGTTACATAATCAAATGGCATAAAGACGAATACGCATTACGTTAGTTAGTAATCAGGATGAAATGAAGTAATCGCGTGTTTAGAAATAAAATTTGTTATATTTGTATGGAAATGTGTGGACAAGCTACAGTAGGAAATTTCCATCACTTAACAGACAATAATATTATGAAAATAATACAAACGAAAAATTTTTGCTTAACCAAAAACATTCAATTTATTGGAATTTCAATTTGTGGACATTTAATTTGTGTATTATATAATATGTTTCAACAATAATTAATATTCCTCAATCTATAAGTAGCGGAAAAACTTTTTAAAAAACTTAATCACTTTTTTCTTATCTTCTTGCTATTAAATATCACAACACTTATTTCGTGACTAAACTCGAAAAGCCACTCGCAAGAAAAAAGCTCTTAATTTTAGTTGAGAAAATTTTTACAAATATCTTTTCGGTGAATTGCGAAGCGTCTCTCCTCTGAAAATTGAACATTGCGAATGTACCATTCATACGCATCCCATTTTCCGAGTGCTAATTCAGGTTTATTAAGTTTAAAGAAAATTTTATAAACACATAAGTATAATAAATTTGTGATTATTTTTACCTGGATTACAAAATAAAAATATTACATTTCATTGCGTACACGGAGCTGACGGATTTCATGGAATATTTAATATAAAAGTATCTTTGAACATTCTTAAAGATCATCTTACGTCTTTATAATTAATTATGATCAATTTTATACGCCAGCTATTGTGCTTTGCCATTACAACTGTAAGTAAAGATACAAAACTATATTACGTCTACCTAATAAGTTATTATAAATTTATAATTGATGAGAAAACTAATATTATAAAATGTCATATTTTTAATGTTTTATAATAAGTGCTGGATAACTTATATCCCCACCACATACATAAAAATAACTTACAAATTCATCTAACTAACTTATTATTTGACGTAAAGTTTTAAAACTACAAAATGTTCTTATTTTTAAATTAAGAAAATACATTTTATGTTTCAAAACTAAGTTTATTCATTATTTTCTCAAACAAAATTTTTTTTCATCATTTTGAAATGTAGATAGCCATCTACGGCGAAAAAGAAGTTTCACGATAATTTCATAAAACTGTGCATAAGAAATGCGTTAAAAATATCGCTTTTAAAAAGTATTTATTTATTTAATACATAGTCACATGTATATATATATATATATATATATATATATATATATATATATGTATCACGACTGCAATTTTTTTAATTATTTTTTTTTGATTTTCTTTTTTTATACCAATATATATAATGCAAAATAATATTTTTGATTATTTGATACATTTTTTATTGTATTTTCATAAACATTAGCGTACAATGTTGGCGAAAATTCATCAAATTTTGTTAAATCATAGCATAATTTTATATACTTGAAACTAATCGACAAATAATGTACATCATATTCTTAAAAATTTTGAGACTTTTATTTACACTCTACTTCACTTACTTTGCAACAAAATTTAAAAAATAATATTCTATAGGCATATTTACAAATACAAGCAAATTTAATTAAAAAATTAATTTAATACATTATGGCAGATTAATGTTGATAATAATATCTTAACGCAATTATAACATTTCATTGGATTAACTGAAATGTAGTAGAACGTTATATCGACAAAATCAAATAGGCATGGAAAAGATTCCTAACGTCGCCCCTCCACCCGCGCCCTCCGCAGTCTCTTTCATTCGATTATAATATCCTCTTTCACGATCCACCCTGTCCATCCTCATCGCAATCATCGAATCTTTGCTGAATTTGTTACAGGTACTGGCCGGCAACATGGACACATCGACGGTCGTATCGCGACAGCTCATACCAGCAATCTTCGCTACGCGGCTCCGTATCCTGCCGCACTCGGTGCATCGGCGCACCGTCTGCCTCCGAGTCGAGCTCAAAGGCTGCCAGGATCTCGGTGAGTATGTGCGTGAGTGCGCGGCACCGTGTCTCCAATGACTCAAAGACGTCCTCGACTGAGCGAAACCACGACTAGTGTCTTTATCCCCCCCCCCCCCCCCCCCCCCCCCCCCCCACCCCACACCCCCCCACCACTCACCACGACGCAACGCCCTCACGCCCCTATCCCCAATCACCCCGGAGACAGTAGGATAGTGAGAGGTAGTCGTTGTCTTTCTCAAGGTGTTACGTAGCTACGTGCGATGCATCACGGCCCGCGAGTTTTGTCGATTCTGCTGGGAATTTTAATTAAGCCACGAATTCGCCGCGACTGTTAATCGGTGCTTATGCATCTGCATCACTTTTCTATTGCTTTTTCTTATCGCGACTTCGCGTAAGGAGGGATCGAGCATGTTGCGATATTCGATTTTGAGTTACAAACTTGTTTACACTGCTCGCTGGAAAATTCATTACGATGTCTGATTACGCAAACTCGGCTGAACCTAACGCACCTGTATTGATCGACCGTAGACAATATTAGTTGTTTTATTTGCTCTTCTACTCCTATTAATAATTGCAAACAATTGACTTACACTTTAGTTTAACGATTTGCGTAGATACAAGCTTTTATTATTATTATTTTTGTGACATTAATTAGATATTCAACATTATATTCTCCAACTCGGAAGATTGGAAAGGGATAATGTGTTTCAGAGCTAAATGTTTGTCAAAGATATTTTTATGCCGATTGCATATAAACGGAAACTAGCATTGAGCCATCCAATGAATGCAACGACTATAAACATAATTCTTTTAAAATAATCTTTTTTCGCCATCATGGAAATATGGATTATTCCATTTTTACACAAAGGTTACTAATTAAAAACGGACCATATTGCAAAAAGGTCCCCTCTGACGTTTTCATTGTAATGATACTTTAATTATTATTATTATTAATATCTCATAATATTCAATACTTTCTCTCTCTCTCTCTCTCTCTGTGTGTGTGTGTGTGTGTGTGTGTGTGTGTGTGTGTGTGTGTGTGTGTGTGTGTGTGTGTGTGTGTGTGTGTGTGTGTGTGTGTGTGTGTGTGTGTGTGTGTGTGTGTGTTGTTGTTGTTGTTGTTGTTGTTTTTTAAATTTGATGTGGCTGCAGTTACTCGGGATGAGTCAAAATACTTTTTAGCCTTACAACGATTACCTTTTAAATTTCATTCAATACGGAATATATTTAAAAAAAAAAAATAAATAAGTATAATGAAATATTTTATCTATAGGACAAAATTTTGTTAATATATCGATAATTTGCATGTGAGTTGTTAAGTCGGTAACATGAATGACAAAGACATACGTAAAAATACCAGTAATTAAGACTAAAGACTTCAATATAATCCAAGTCTCTAACTCTAATCAATACTGTAGAGCTTATCAATAATCAATAACCTTAAATTTATTGACTTCCATGTTACTATGGAACCATTAATATTTCGCCAAGAGCCCAACCTTCTGCCTGATTATCCATAATTTTCGTATCATCTTCTCTCTGCCTCCTAGTTTTCGCCTACGGATTTTATAGGAAATATGCGTCTTTCATCATTCTCCGCTTTCTATTTCCTGCAGCGCTCCGCAGATGCGGCGCAATCGAAATATTGGCGAAAAAACTGTAGCGAAAGCAGCGAAAGCAGCGATGAAACCCTTTGACGGGTTGAAGTTTTTATAGAGCCGAGCGCTAAAAAACGAACAATTAGAAAAATTTTAGACCCCGAAGGATTTGGCAAGTCCCGGAGAAACGCGTAAAGGAGTCACGTCAAGTATTATTCCAATGGAAGTTTGTGATTTAACCGTTTGCGAGTAGACCACTGGATTCTGAGTTTCACGGAACAAATCGTTTCAGCCGTAATGACGGCTTTAGCCGGAAATTATTTTTATCGGTCTCTCGCAACTCGCAACGGAGAATCGATTTATTTAAAATTTTGCTCGTTAACTTAACAAAAATATTTACATTGTTTTTATATTATCGTCGTTAATATCATCTTCGAAAATCAGCCGTAATTAATATTGTTATAAAAATTATAAGTAAATAATATCGTCCAATTATTAAAAGTGTTTGCATATTTAATTGTCAAAATACTTCATTAGGCTAATTTCATATTAAAAATACTTTCATAATTTTAGTTGACTTTGGGCCTTTAGATCTTAATAGAATTACCGCAAATAAACCGAATGAACATTAACGATGGTCTGTAAGAGAGAAATAGCGTGTGAGAGAGGGGATGAGGTGGGGAGGAAACGAGAGAGCGAAAGTGAGAAAAGTAAGGATGTGTTAGAGGAACGGATGTTTCTCATACTTCGATTAACCGACAAAGAATATCTGTCTGCTGAAAATTAATCTTTCACTCTGTTTATTCTTATCTCTATCTACCAATTGCTTTCATTTCATTCATTACTTTACCTCTTTCCTCATCAATTACCTACGTCCTTTATTGTTTTACCGGAAGATATAAATTTGCAAATATTTCGTGCAAATATTGCAGGGAGGAATATTCTCAGGTATATTAATATACATTAATTTCAATTTATCACCCTTACTCATAAATTCATAAAAATTCAGTTGAAAATTATGTCTTAAAATTAAAACAATTCTGAAATTCCGAGATAAATAAATGTATATATTATTTAGTAATTTGATGAGCATGAGATGTTAGACACTGCAGAAGAGGGCCAAAAGAAGGATAAAACAAGGAGTAGTTAATCGGTTGAATGACGTAGTGACATTGCCAGAAGAAGAGATTGGGTTCGGAGTTCGAGTAGCTGATCCTAAGAACATGGATTACGAAAGTGCGAGTAAGATAAAAGGACGGGTTGGGGTGAGGGGAGGGTAGCAGAAAAAATATATAAAGGGAAGGCTGGTAAGGGTATTAATGCGGGTGGAGGAGGAGGTGGCGGTGAGGGGGAGTAGTAGTGAGGTGACAATGGGAGTTATTGAGGTAGAGAGTATGGGCTGGTAGAGCGGAAGTTGGATGGAAGTTGGGTGGATGTTGCTACTCACGGTGTACAATGGTAGTTGACCGATGAAGTGACATAGTTCTTATAGCGAATTCGGCAAAGATTTTTCAGTAAAGGAGAGATTGTATGGTGGTAGTCGTCTGTCGCAGTTGCTATTATATATTCGTTGACTTTTGTTGACGTTTGCCGACACTTCAGAAGTCAATGCCACTGATAAAATGGCATTCCAAAATTTATGTTTGTTAGAACTTTGTATAAAGAAGGAGTCGTCACGGATATTCGCTAGGAGTATCGATGAAAGTTGGAAAACTGTAGAAAAATTTAATATATATATATATACATATATATATATATATATATATATATATGTATACATACATCATCAATAGATAAATGATCTTCGTGTTTCTTTGCTCCGTGCATTTCTCATGTTGAGTTATCTCTCGCGAATAATGTACTGATGGAGAGAAAATACTCAACCATTCACATGGCTCTTATTGTTGCCGCCTGTTGCTCTTTCTCTTTCCCCTTATTATTTGCCTTTTGGCTAATAATTAGTTTTAAACAAGATAGTCTGCGATCAACGTATAATTGGTTGTTTGCTGAATATTCATTTAAAATATCAGATGATGCTCGAGGCTTCCTTGAACTAAGCTTAAATCACGATTTTCTAGAGCCATTGCGTTATTTATAAATTATTTAATCATCGCTATTTATTGTGTTTGTCAATTTTTTCTAAAAAAAAAAAAAAAAATTCTAAAAACTTATGTAATTACGCACACAAGTATGTGCACAAGTGCAAGCTCAACGCACATTAAATACATTTATAAGCTTTAAACGTAATTTCGACCATTGGTATTTTCCATTAAATCCCTGAAACGCGTTGAGTGTGTTTTAATGAATAATATAAAGTTAGTACGTCTGAAAGTAAACGATTTTCTACCACGAAATTTTGTTTCCACGGTAATGAAAAGTACAGTTAATCGTTGTCTTTGAAGATTTTCTACAATTTTAAATTCAAATGTTCGATAAATCGCAAATATATTTGCAGTACGATCGATCATTTCGTGAAATTTATGCACGCAGATGAATTTTCGTTAGGTTGTAGCAGATAAACCGAAAATGAAAAGGCAAAAGGTATATAAAATTGAATTTTTAATAAACCAAATGCGCTAGAAGCATTGATAGAAGAGTAGGGAACGCTCATCTTTACGGTTACTCCACATTCCGTATTATTTCCTTCCGACAAAAAATCTCACGCTACTTCCGCTCAAACTGACAACCCAAGAACGCTACAATACGGAAAAATCCTGGCTGCATGCGCACATAGCACGAGCGCCGCTCGGGAATTGATGAAAAGGAGAGCGCAGACTCGGTCAACTTTAGCCGTCTCTCGGTCGTTTAAAACTATGTCACGAATGCTCGCTTGGAATATCGAGGGAAGCGCGAGAGAAAGGAATTATTATAATAGCAAAGTGTTGGTTCGTTATCGAGTGTAACAATGGAGCAAGCGGTGCATTCGATTTGCGAGCGCTGAAAGGAGATGCCGAGCAATCGTGGAAGCTCAATGATTCGCCTGATTTGCTTTGATTTAGTGCTTCGAGGACTGAATTTGTTCCTTAAGCTGCTGCCTTGCCGAGGGCTTGGAAAGACATGGAAAGTTCGGTTTCGTCGATGAATACCTCCATGCCCGAATCATTTTGTTTTACCTTTGTGGTATTTTTACTTACCATGTGCTCCCATCGTTTGCTCCGACTTTTTACTACTTTCTGAATAACTTTATCTGGATAACTTTATCGTGACATACACTTATATCATGACATATCACTCATCGATTTTGAAAAATATCATCCAAGTCTTTCGATATGTATTTATTTTCGGAATAACGAAATAAAAAAAGATATTTAGCCTCTTCGTTTTTAAAAGCTGACGAGGAGGAGAAGGGCGGGAGGCGGGGGGGCGGGGGGTATGTGGAATTTTTCACGAGATAGAAATATTTATATTCGATACCAATGAATGCCTCCTAAAGACTTTTCGCAATAATAATTGCCGACAAATTGTACGTACGAGAGAATTACGAGAAGTTCGTAATGATTAAAATGATTTTACTTATCCACAGCATACGAGAACGATTGCAATACACAAAAGCTTTCCGGGCTTTATCACTCGTTATTATTTTTTTCTTTCTTTTACAGCGAAAAATAATAATCGCATTCATGAAATCTATAGATACTTCTAGAATATTTCAATTCCAGAATATAAGTAAGTAAGTAATAATAATAATAACAATAAAGTTTGATTTTCTTTTTTCAAGTGTTTCGCGAAAAATGAAGTATATTCTCGAACGGTAGAAAATCGTTTTTGATAAAATAATGCAAAGCTTCATAATTATGTCTTCTACTTTTACCAAAATATAGTAAAAAAAGAAGAAGAAGAATCATTGATAGCGTACTATTTACGAAAATAATCATTGTAGCAAACACAGAGTAACTTGAAGTCTAAAGTTTCGGAATTTGAAAAATTAAATCCATGAATAATAATGGCGATTATTCCTTGATTATACGCATGTGTTAATGATATTTTTAATGTCGCGCAATGAAAATAAACGAAATAATAATAATTTGGAATAACGAAGAGGCCGATAATCCAAACTGCAAATATAATTTATGTAAAACAGCTGTATAATCTGTAGAAGTGAAAAGATTGGGGAGGGGGGAGAGAGAGCGTGCAGAAAGCAGCAGAAGTAGTATATTTTCAGTGATGCCACGTATCGACTGCGCTAATGGGATTTACTGGTAGGTGCGCAGTCTCGAATTAGAGCGAACTTATCTCGCAAGTACACGGATTCTCGCGTGCTTTCGTAGGAAATCGGGTTTTCTCCGCGTATATAAAGCGTAAGCGTTTCCACTCTTTCGATCCCCTCGTTTTGCCTGCCTATCAGCTTTAGCTTTTGTCAGTCGCTCCGCGCGTCTTCGCCTTCTTATGCCATAGCTAAGTCGGGGAAGAGTTTCTTTTTTTCTTTTTTTTTTTTTTTTTCACCATTCGAGACCGTTCAGCTCAGCTCGAAGAAACAGCGAGAAAAGCCAAATCACAGAGCAAAATAAAAGAAAAATGATGAAAAAAAAAACATAGGGTATTTCGCGACGATTTCTTAAGAAAATTTTAATTTTAAGAATTTCTTGTAATGTACAAAGGTGACTGATCCTTATGTTTTTTTTTTTAACCGAACGAAATCTCACGAGTGAGTAGCCTAGATTTGTTTGTATACGATCAAAATAATTATCCAAATTATTTATTTTATAAATGTCCTATAGATCCTCTGGACGATTACATTATCTTGTATTTCGTTAAATCATTGCACTTGAAAAGATATGGAGTTGTAAGATTTCCCGTAAGATATATATAAAATTATAGGCCAATGATTTGAAAATTTCCATTAATATGCTTTGCTAATACATAAGTTCTTGTAATTTATAAGAAACTTTTTAATAATTTACTATTACAGATCTAGTTCTTCATAATATAGCTTTTGTTCTATTTTTCTTGCGGCTTTAATGAAATTTCAAATTTAAATCAATCGAATATTTCACGTTTAAATATTTAAATAGTAGATTATGCATTAAAAGGCACTCAAAATAAATTACGATGATTTTGAAATGAATTACTGAATATCTTAGTCAAATAAATATTGCACTTAAATTTAAAAATTATCATTCTAACAATAAATAAATAAATAAATAATTAAAAATAAATATTTGAAAAAAAAGAGTATAACATAAATTTTTTTTTGCCTCGATGGCATTACGTTTTTAATCGCTAAAACTATCTTTATCGTAAGCTTAATCTAATTCAAACAAGGTGAAACTAATAATTTTATTTAATAATTGAAAAATTCGAAGATCTTGTAAGTAGGTAGGAATAAAATTTGAATGAATTTTCATTTATAATTTATATTTATAATATATATATATATATATATATATATATATATATACATATGTATAAATATAATTTATAATCGAAAATAACATTTATAAACTAAACGGTGAAATAAAAATGAATGGCTCACCAATCAATAATGTAAATAGAGCCAGTAAAAAATAAACTGCCACTGCATTTGTATTAAAATCTTATCTAAGAGTTGTTTTCAATTATCCTATGTATCGACGCCACGTACGTCTATTTTTATAGGACCATTGTTGGTGTTACGTGTATCATAATAGTGAAAACGTGTAAAATCAGATAGCGACTTACGTTATTCACGACACGAGGCTGATACTAACGTGCATATGTTGCTCCACAAGAGTTGCGAAACAATTCATATAAGAGGATAATTGAGTAGCGACTGTTGATCAGGTTGACTGTTGACGACAGGTTGTTGCTACAGGTTCCCATAATTCCCATAATCAACGCGCAATTTCACTATTATAATTGTGTTCATTTTTCCCTCATAATTGAACAAGATTGTCCGTTCGCGCTAATTACAGAGGACAATTGGCCGTAGCGAGACCCTACTTCCTTAATACGTTGAGCGAGACATTTATAAAATTTATAAATCAGCGTGTGAAAGCGTTAAAAGAAAAAAGATCAAAGGCTATGCCAATTAAACGAATCTGACTTATTCTCGCTCATTAATGCTCGCTGCATACCTCATCCCTGCCAACCGATCTTTGATTTTCTTTCGACTTTCTCCGCTCCCACCTACGTCCTAACGCCGTCAAGAAGCTTTAATTGCTGAGCTACAGCTGCACCACTTCTCCTCGAGAGAGACGAGTCCGAGTTGCTCCGCGAGTAAAATGGAGATGGATCGTGAAGAAAAACTTCGCCTTGCTTTTTCAGAACTCTTTAAAGCTTCCCTTCCCGGCTTTATGCGGCCTCGTTTATAACGATGCCCTCCTCCTCTTCCCCTCCACCCAACCCGCCCACCCACTTCATACACCAGCTCGGAGTTGCTTCTATTAATTATCTAGGCGTCTCGCATTGAGGAAGCTTCGATTAGACTTCGGAACATATAATTTACTTGCTTAGCCAATAAAAATTGGCTGCTCTTTTCGAGGTTGAATTCAAGGAGAATTAGGTCGGTAGCTTTTATTATACCGAAATTTTAATTCAAATTAAGAATCTACCGTTGTAGAGTAAGAATCTACTTTCGATCTTGAAATAATACGAAAATATTATTTCTCGAAGTCTTTGCTTTAAATATTCATTATTTATTTTACGAGTATTTTATTCACCGGTAAATAACGTGAATTTTTCTAATGAAATACTTGATGAAATAATTGGTGAATATAAAAAATAAAAAAAAAGAACAATAAAAAAAAACAAAAAAATAAATAAATAAATAAATAAATTATCGCAAAGTAGTCTCTTAAATGGTAGAAATATCATTAATTGATACTTGAGGGGAAAAGCTCGAGCTGGTCGATTATTTCGTTCGGATGCTTCTTTCGTTTATAACTTAAAATATAATAAATTGAGAATATCCTTAAATTAAATTTGTATTTCAAGCCCGACGTCGGCACACCCCTAATTACGCTACTTTAAATGACACAGTTTCTTATATGCCTTATAAGCTGTAGAGTGCAATTAATTAAAATAATAAATAGTGCCAATCGACGTTGTATATTGAGAGGTACATCGACACACATACATATGTGAACACGAATAAGTACTTCATCGGAAAATCCATCACTTTTGTTTCTCACCTCTCTTTCACTCGACATATTTTTCAATGTTTGTATTTTCTCATTATTCCATTAAAAAAGCAACTCAAAGAATAGTAGAAAATGAGAGACAAAGTAAAAATAATAGTAGAGCGGATAGAGAGACAGAGAGAGACAGAGAGAGAGAGAGAGAGAGAGAGAGAGAGAGAGAGAGAGAGAGAGAAAGTGTAAGAATAAATAACAAATCTACCGGGCGACTCTTATCCAGCAGTTTGTAATAAACCTGCATGATATCAGGCACGGATTTTCCGTCGCTGATAAACTCCAGCGACGAAAATAAGTGGGGGAAAAAAAAAAAAAAAAAAAAAAAACAATATGATAATATTTAAATTCTCGTCTCGCTTTATTTTATTATTAGTTATAAGAGCAGTATTGTAATATTTACTAAATTATATGAATATCGATTTTGATGATTTGAGAGATTTGCTAATTCTTCATTAAAACTATTAACTTCTATCTTTTTTTCTCTCGATTTAATGGATATTTTCTTCAGTTTTTTTTTTATTTTGTTTTTTTTTATTTGCTTTTTTTTCCTCTTTTTACATGAAATTTTTAACCTAATTTTGTACTTTACATAGTTAACTTACATACGTAGTCTATTATTAATATTTTTATTTGTTTTCACAAACGTATGGTCGGTGTACATTTGATTTCGGTACGTTTTAAATTATACCAGAAACGTTTAACATCGCTTTAGTGATATTTTTCCTAAAACAGGCATTTCGATCGATTTCAAAGCCGAAGGAAATACAACAGATTGATATTTGTTTCTAATACTCTCGAATAGAAAAAATTTATTCTCGTTTAGAAAGTTCGTTTTATCGTTAAACTTTTCATTCTTTCTTTCGGCATCCGTCACGAGCATTACGTCACGGCAAATCGAAAACCCAAGTATCTTATTCTATTAGTACATGAAATAATTTAATGAAAAGTCGAATGGAATGGTAATTTTGGTCGATAAAAAAATTAAGAAATACCAAGCCAAATATATTAATGTTTTAATATGAAATCTTGAATATTAATGATAACGATGACATATCTTAGAATCAGTAGTTTACTCGTAATCAATGTTGCAAGTCGCACTCTAATCAATTCATTTACTCAAGATCGATGGAAGTTACGAGTAGGCATTTCGAACCCTTAATTATTCAACCTTCCTTCTCTTCACTCTCTGTCACCCTCGCGCACACAGACGCGCGCGCACTGCCTGTCTGCCTCTCAAGTTGCCTATCCTATTCATCGCTGAATCCATCTCGATCGCTTCGAGTTTGCTCGCTTTGCCAACCTTAAATGGAGAATCATTAATTCGTCATTAATCCTTGGAGCACCGTTGGTGCGATAGCTTCACCGATTGATGATAACTATGTGTGCGCGCGCGTGTACGTGTGCAGGGTAGTTAGCAAGTGCCGTGCGCATTAGGGATACGTTTGCACGCAGGACTTTCAGATTCATGGGTTGATTTTGGCCTGACAGGGACGCGCTCACTGCCAGATGGGTAACTATTTAAAGCCTGATAAAGATAGAATGTAGCGCATTAGATTTTTCACAGATTGTCAAAATTTGTCGATAATTTTACATGATTCATGCCCCTGCATAATTACTGTGTTCGGTTGAAAGCTACAGATGACAGTTTTACAAGCACTCAACTAATTTAAGACACACTGTAAGGCTTACATTACACATCTCAATTATGTATTACTTAAGTGTCTCATTCTAAAATAAAATATGTGAAAATCAATATTTATGTAATAATTATTAGTCGATAGATCTGGCATTTATGTGCACCCGAATAATTTACAAATGAAGAATGAATTTTCAAAATGCGTTTGAGGATAGTTAATGTTACTTATTTGAAAAATTAATTACGCTAATAAAACAATAGGTAACAAAGTCGATAAAATAATATAAATTATAAATAATCTAAATAAATACGAATAAATGTTTTAGTACTTAATTTCGTTCGTATAAAAATTTAAAAATGTCCCATTTTCAATTGAAACAATAATTCTATAAAGTTTGTAAGAAATTGTACGTATAAATAAAAAATATTAAATATTATACAGAACAGATAATTATTATAATTTTTTTTTTCTTCTTCTTCTTCTTTAATATAGAGATTATCGTAATGAAATTTGAATCGATTTAAAATAGTTATGACCTATAAAGATGATGAACATGATATAAGAATAATGATGTTATAAATAATTAACACGATAAAATATTTATGCATATTTATTGCAAATACTTTATATTGTATTTTAACGTTAAAAAACTCATATCTCTCTCCCTCTCTCTCTCTCTCTCCCTCTCTCTCTCGTTCACATGTTATGACGGAATTCATAATGATTACGTTTCTTTTCATTAAATTAGCCGACAAAATAATAATTGTTCTCTCATTAAATATAACAAAAGCAGTTATTGAATTGTCATGTATGAAGTACGTCAAATAATTCTGGAACATATTATAAAATAAAAAATTATTCTCTAGCACATAGTACTTTTACGTAATATTATTTTTTAATAAAATATGTATTTTGGCTTGATCTTGTTGTTGCTTATGTGTAAGTCCATAATTTATCGTATAACCGATATTCAACGAATTGCTAAACGTATATTTAAAAACGATTGTTATTACTTAAAATTCTGTGATAACAAGATTTCTTAAATTGTACTCGTATAATAACACCTATTAGCAACGAAAAATAAAAATCTTTCAAACTTCTATACATTATCTGATAATGTTGACAATGCTTTTAATTTCTCAATATATGAGATTGTAAAGATTGTTATGTTGAATGATTAGGAACTTAATAATAATATCTTAATAAAAACATTTTTCAACGATGAAGAAAAATGTAAAAATTTCGGAGCTAAATTAATGGAAAAATTTGTATATAAAGAGTAACGTGAATTTGTTTTCATTGATGGTAGATTTGGATATCTTGTAAATGAAAATGAAAAAAAGAAAAAAAAATCGATTTTTAAATAAAATTGTGGGATATAATAACATTATTTATTTAACGACACTTGATTAATCACATGTTCTTCATATCGCAATATATGACTTAGTTTCGGTGCTTCTATTTTCTCAGGTGCAATAGCAAATAGAAAATACAATTACATCTATAAAACAACGAAACTATCAAATGCCATATAAATAAACTATTTGTCCCAAGTAAATATAAACATTTTTTATTTTTAGCGATAAAATTCATAAAGAATATATTTTTGATAGCATGATCAAATCAAAGTACTTAAAATTCTCGCGGCTACGAATATATCGTCGTAATATATCGTATAAAATGTTGATTTAAAAGTGGCGGGAAATTTTTATTGTTTTTTTTTTTCTGTAGTATTTTTCAGATACATTGAAATATCGGAAATTGTCGTTCGCTGAAAAATCAATTAATAAAAGTTAGAAAAATTTTTTATGTAAACTTACATCATTTAATTGTATTTTATAAATTCTTATGAGAAAATAATAAAACCATAAAAAAAGAATTTCTTTAGTCAACTTAATACGAATCGTATAATCTCTGTTTGAATGTAATTGTACTTGGAATATGGCATTAGTTTATTAAAAATTCTTAAACTAATTCTACAATAAAAAATGTTAAAATGTAAACATTCGGCGTGTAATGTATGCGCCCTAATAAGAAGGAGTGTGGAACATTTCGTTGAAACCATGAAAATCCAATCTGGAAGAAGGAGAAAAAATAAAAAAAAAATTATAGGATACTGCATTCTATACCCGAGCGAGAAATCAAACTCCTTTCTATTTACATAATGACTTTCCTCGACTCCTACCCGTATTCTTCGCAATACGTCGAGCGACCGCAAATCGAGCAGCCAACGCGAGTCGGCGATCAATGCTCGAAAGGAAAAATGGAGGGGTGAGAGATACGGGGTGTAAGTCAAAGAGAGAGAGAGAGAGAGAGAGAGAGAGAGAGAGCAGAGGAGTTAGAAAGAAAAAAGCAAGGCTAAAGAGGAGAAGGAGAAGAGAAACAAAGGTCTCCAGCGCGCTCAATGACACGAGAGCTTTCGCACCATAAGAAGTACTCGCCGATGGACGGGGGAATGGTGGATTTATGGAGGTCGCTCACGGCATCTGGATAAAACACGCTCTTAGAGGTACTCTTGGCTCAACTTCCCACTTCCACGGGACTGCGCCCAAAGGGTACCCGCGAGAGGGGGAGCTTTAGGCGGGATGGTAAAAGGGCGGAGGAGATGAATAAAAGTGGAAAATATTTATTAGCTAATGTCCACTCTTATTTCCTTCCTGTCCCGAATGTGTTACACTTAAATTCCTGTTTTTAGCTCTCGAAGGATGGCATTCCTCAATCATCTTTTATGAAATAGTAAGTAATGATTTCTAGGGACTACGCCGGATCTCTATACCTATACATATATTTATTGATTCCTTTTACCATATATATATATATATATATATATATATATATATTTTTTCGTTCTCTTATTAAGTAATTAATTTTTTCTCGCGTTCTTTATGTGTTTTTCGTCTTAATTTATTAGATATATCATTAATGCTCGTGTTGTCCCATTTTCTTTGCCATCAATTGGAATTGATTTTTATTTGACTTATAATTAATAAACATTAACGAGATCTTTCAGAGCTTGTAAATAGTATTATATTATTGTTAATTATTTGGATTTCCGTAGCCTATTTCAAAAACTTCCGATCCGACTTTTATAACACTTCATTATAATTAAGCCTGGATTTTTTTTAATTCAACGGTAGTTAGCCTTATTATGGTCCCATCAATGACTTCGAATAAATCAAGTGTCATGGGCAAAGTTATAATTTTAAACAACGGCAATGTCGTGACTAATTACAGTCATTACTTAATTACCCATAATATAATCGGGTATGGTCTAATAAAAGCATAAGTAAGTGAAACATTTGTAATAGCAACGCAATACTTTTTTAACGTATACCATGTCAGATCTAATTCCAATCATATTTTATGGTTGATTAATAACACATAATTACATTAATAGTCGAACTGATATAAAAATAATTCACTTTTCCTATTATCTTTTCCTTTATTCTCAATGATTTTCACATTACATGTATAATTATTTCATTGTAATTAATTTGTTGAACTTTCCTTACTATTTTTACTAATAGTTATTCACCTTCGTTAATGTAAGAAGGCAATATTATGTCAAAGTTACTTTAATCAATATTAAGTAATAATGAAGAATTTTTTAACTATAAAATTTTGTTTTAATAAATTTCCATCATATGAACAAATACGACAACAATAGAAATCTATTTTGTTAATGTGTGTCTAACACTCATACTTTTATTATCATTTTTATATTAGAGCATAAAGTAAATAGTATAATATTTATTTTAAAAAAAGAAGAATTGTATTATCTCATAAATATAATTTTTGCCGCTGAATCTATTAGTACGAAGATCTAATCAATAAAATTATTGACACGAATGAAGGAACATAAATTTTTCAAAATTATAAATTAAATAATACCAATTTAGGAAAACAATATTTTTTAGACGCGATAAATAATATTTATATCTCTTGTATTAAAAAAAGAAGAACTACTAAAAAATATAATATTTGAAAACACAATACGTAGCTACACTATGAGAGAATAACTATTTTAATAAAGAAAAAATTTATAGATCTAAGACGCTATTAAAACACAGTTTATATTTTTGAAATTTAATTAGATTTTATTTCCATTTCAATTTAATTTTTTCGCGTATTATATAATTCATTTATATTCATTGATTAAAAAATATTTATAAATGTTGATTTCTTTTTAATTGATTAATAAATCAATTTTTTAATATATCTATAAATAACAGTGCTGATAGATAATTGTAATATACTTTTAATGTAATTGCTAATGTAATTTTTTATTTATTTTTAAGGTAATGTTATAATCTTTTAATAATTAAGCTATTAAATATTTAATTAAAAGCATCATGGAGTATTTATTAAAAAAAAAAAAAAAAAAAAAAAAAAAAATTTTACTTTTAGAAAATAGAATGTTGAAGAAAAAAAAATATATATATAGTCAGCGGTATTTTAAAAAATATGAATGTTGTTGATTTAGAAAATAGTTTAAGCAAGCAGCAAAAACTTTTTTTTCGATGTTAGTAATTAATCTATTACATCTGTAATAATGATATTTATAATTCGGAATTTTTTGTTTATATAATATTAGATGAAAAACTTATTATTGATTCTACAATAATTACGAAAACTGTCTTTTATAGCAATTTTAAGTATCTAAATGATATAGAGAATGTAATTTTTCGTGTCCATTGCATTTTAGCGATGGGCAACAATTTTTTGGCTAAAGCGTATGAGTACATCGTACATAACAAAAACCTAAACGGAACAACTATAGCTTCTAGATCAATTTCTACCTGAAAATGTCCTGATCTCCGATCAAATACGCTTCCAACTCTCGTACTCGAAGGAGGCAATCTCTCGTTGCTCTGAACGATGATATTTCTCTCTTTCAGGATTTTTATTGCTTTACCTGACTGTAGCTAAAACCGTACCTTAGTAAATATCAGGTCACTAGATCGAAACTTAAGTACACTAAATTTTATTCTTTCAAAATTTTTATCTCCTAAGATTATTTAACCTGTTTCAATAACAAATCTGCTTCCATTCTTCAATCAGAGCAATAAGAAGAATATAATGAAATTGTGAAGGAAATCCTGTTGCATTAAGTCATTCGCTCGTAGTATTAAATTTTATATTATTTAATTAAATGATATTTATAAAAGAAAAAATACTGTTGAGAAATTGACTCAAGTTCTTCTTACATTCATTTGTATAAATTAGGATATTATTTTTTTTTTTGCCATCAATATTTGGCTTCTGGATAATTGAAATATTGATATTTAATTCCTTTTTTTCTTTTTCTTTTTTTAAAATAAAAAAGAAAAAAAAAGAAAAAAAAAAGATTTAATACTAAATGAATTCACTAATTTTGTTCCATTTAAAATTACGGTAAAATTATTGCATTCGCATTACATTTGAATTTACATTAAAAAATGAAGAGACGACTACTTTTTGCTTGTGTAAATATTAATTTCCATCACTTTCAATAGTCAATGAATTTTCAAATATGTGACCGACCCCATTACTTATATTACACACACACACACACGCACACGCACACACACACACACATACACACACATATAGTTGCTTAAGAAGTCGTTAATTTAACATGTATGGTTTATCTATAGTTAGATGTTGTTAAAAGCTGTAGATTAATAATATGTTTTATTTGCACAAATTTCAATGATCGTATTGATTTAGCAGTGAATTTATGATGAATGAATTTACTTTGCTTTATGTGTCAATTTACATTATACGATGCTACGTAAACTTTCTATTTTTACTAATCAATAATTGAATTGTTTGATTTGAGTTCTGAGGTTTATATGTCCCATATTTTAAGTAATTTTATTTTTTGTCTCCTTTGTCAATATATTTATTGAAGTTTATTGTAAAATTGTCATTGCTAATGAAAACAATGTAAAACAAATCCAATGATAATGAATATGAGAATGAATATCTGAATATGAAATGCAGTCAAAATCCTCTGCATTATCGTCAGTATCTTAAATCCGTAATATGAAATTGTATATTTCAAAATACGTGGCTATCTATCAAATCCTTAATGTCGACCTCAAACCCTTAATTTTTCCTTTAATTTGTTCGCCTTTTTAGTGGAGAAAGCTCGTGTCCATGGTCAATAATCACGCTATTATTGCAAAAAGTATTTCTCGGCACTCATTAAAGTAATAGTATTAGCACATAATTTGTAATGTAAAAATAAAGAAAAAGAAAAAGAAAAAGAAAAAGAAAAGAAAAAAAGGAAACAAGAAAAAAAGAAAAAACAAATGGAAGAGTGAAATCGCCGAGAACCACGAAGTAATAAAACTAGAAATGACCCTACCTCCTTCCGGAAAAAAGTTGCTTAAGAAGTCGGTTACAAAGGTAAGGGAATAAATAGACGGGAAACAAAGTGGAAAGTGGCTTACACGTCGGCGATTACCTACGAATCTCGCTGACACAATCGACGCATTACACGCACACAAGCTTAGTGGCGCCGCACCCTTATTAATTCTTGCTTTCTCGGTCTGTCCCGTTTGTCAACGAAAAAAAGCTCTTTGCCACGGGTATCGCGGATGAAATCGTCGAGACTTTGTTCTCGCGCAACTCCCGGGCTTCCATACATTTTTGCTCATTTACCGCACGCATACACACTTTGTGTGTATTTGTTTAGCGGTGTCGTCGCACTGGCTTATCTTTGTCCCCGTATACGCTTTGTCTGTGCCAACGTTCGCCTAGATTCGCTTAATTTCTTCCTTCGGTTATTCCCGTCGCCTTCGCTCGTACCTCCCATTGCCTCCAGTATTTCAAAGTCCACAGCGATAGAGTAAATGATTGGTGAGATGATATGTTGAAGCGCGAAATCCCACGTTAGTCTGCGTCAAAATTAATACCTTAGCATATGCCAATTTTATACTTGATAAACGGATTGCTGAGGTTAAAACTTGATTTCCTTAGAGTTTCTCAGGAGGACTGAAGTGGATGTAGCTAAGTAGAACAAAGTAGTATGACCGAAGCAGCGGATAAGCTATCGGACTAAACTAATGACGCTTATGCATAGGCGAAGAAAATGATTTAAATGATATATAATAAACTAATGGTAGATCTACCGACTTAGTACAATGTTGTCCTCTATATCTTCTTTCTACTAAAGTTGCTGCCATTTAACGCTCGCCTCTAATCGGCTTTAGACTATAATTAATGAACAATTTTATTTTATACGGTGAGTTACGATTAAGCGCAAGATCGTCAATAAGGTGAAATAAAATAAACATAAACATAAACATAGACATAAACATAAACATAGTGCAGTAGAAAAGTTATCGCCCATGCATATTCTCTTAAAAATATTGCTCTTGTCGCTCCTATAATATTAATAAATATCAAATCTAATATAGAGAAAGATAACGAATTGAAAATACAAACTATATTTCACATTCGCTAAAGCAAGTAATTAATTTACATTTCAATATATAAAAATAAAATAGGAAAATAAATTGAAAATAAAATGAATAAAGCCATTGACGGGGATAAAATTAATCCGCTTGTGTGAAATTATCTTTCTGAAACTATATTTTAAATAAATGAATAAATAATAAAAATTATCGCTAAGTTAAATCTATAAGCAATTTATAGAATTTTTAATTGCTCTATAAAGTAATTGTATATAGCAGAGAAATTTTTATGTCCTTCGTTTATGCATGCTGAGCGAAAATATTAAATAACAATAATAATAATAACAACAATAATAACAATAATAATAACAATAATAATAACAATAATAATAATAATAATAACAATAATAATAATAACAATAATAATAACAATAATAATAACAATAATAATAACAATAATAATAACAATAATAATAACAATAATAACAATAATAATAATAATAATAATAATAATAATAATAATAATAATACATATTTAATGAAATTTAATAAATTATTCAGTACGTACGTGATTTCTCGTGTAAAACTTTTCCTTTTTGATAAAAGGATCAAATACAACGCTTGTAAAAAAATTGTCTATCCTTAAATTCCAAAGCCGCTACAAAGCATCTTTAATACTAATTTTACAATTAATTACAATCCAAATATATAATACGATATTCATATCGATTGTTATTATGATATAATGTTTAAATATTTAATCTGATAAATATCGAAGGAATATTTTATTTTACAAATGAGATGCAGCGCAAGGTGCCAAGTATTAAATATATGTTGATATTAATGACCAACCATTCGATATAAAAAATCCTAATTACGAATTTGAAATTTATGCTCCTCTTTATATCTAATAATAGATTCCTTAAATGGAGTGAAGTTTAGAAACGTAATTGGTATTTATAAACACGAGGAGCAATATTTTTCATTAAAGTGCGAGAGTTATCCTCTTTAACTAACAAACTATTAACAATGAATCTCATCGTGCTCTTGGCTTATTATGTTAGGGAAGCGAAATTCTTTCAACAAGCGCGCAAGAAGAAACACTTCAATTGCTACAAACTTAGCTTCTCGTGTATTGCAAGGAGAATGAGTTTCTTCATTCTCGAGCCGTTGTGCGAGGCATACGAGACCCGACGACTGCAACGGGTTGCGAATGCAAATTGGGGGAAAGGCTGGAGAGAGAAACAGTTGTTTTTACGTCGCCGAGTCACGAGAAAACTGCGAGGGATTTGGTTGAAAAAAGGTTGAATTAAAAGAGCCGAGAGATGGAAGATTTGGCTCCAGTTATTACGAGGTGCAAAGGTGCAAAGGAAGAATCGATAAAGAAACGAGAGCACAGCCAGGGAACAAGTCGTCAACAAGTGGTCTCGGCATCCACTCCCAGGATATGTGACAGGCACTGTCCAGGAGGCGACCAGCCTTTCTGGACAATGCGTGTAAAGGCGTTTTGCTTCTCCTTTATTTTGATACCCGTTAAGCTGTCGAGGCAAGGGCACAAAAATCATTTTTACGCCTGTTGATATGCCTAGATTGCACTTGTCATTGTGTTTGTCAAAAGCTATTGCTCTACGATTGATATCGTCACGATAAAGCAAAAATTATTTATAATTCGAATCCATTCGAGCAGACATTGATGCGTACAAAAAGTTGAAATTAAGCGTCAAACTCCTAGCACATGGGATCTGTTGGACGAGAAAAGCATGTAACATGTTACATTACTGAACATACGACATGAAAAATGTGCGATGGAAAGCTTTCGATCGAATATTACATGCATTTCCTCACTGCTCGAAAATTGAAGAAAATTTGTTAATGCTCGTAAAATACACTGCCCGACTATTTTATAACAATTAAAATATCGATTAAATTTCTTTTCATTACATACGATTGAGATTAGCTTATAAAAATTTATATGCACGCTAATATAAATATTAATTAGAAGTATAACATACATGGATATTTTTAATAATTGTTTATCCATCGGTAGCCTCATACCTATATCACAATTTATTAACAAATATAATAAGTATACTTGACAACGTATTTACTACACATTACATATTTTTAAATTAGGACTTAAAATTCCCACGTTATTGAGTAATAGTTCATCCATGAAATAAATGCGTATCCACGTATACGAACTACGAACCTCATTTACTAACTCCTATAACGATGTATCTTTTTTCTAAATGATAAAAACACAGAATCCCGGGGGGAAAAAGAAAGAATTTTTACCATTCAAATTCTATGAAAATCTATCCGCTTCCGTAAAAGATGTTTTAATTGGCGCAATTTTTATCACAAAATTTCTACTATATTTTTAGAGACTGAAAAGCCATTGTAAATTATTAAATTTAAATTTAATAATTATTTAAATTCGTTTTATTATAGTTCACATTACATTACGTTATATTTTCCTTAATGATAATCAACATAAAAATACTTAAGCCTATAAAATATGTTAAAAAAAAAAAATATATATATTTCAATAATGTTTTTAACTACGCAACGTTATTTCAACTTTTAATATTGTTTTAGTTTTTAAAATTAAAACTATTAAATTTGTTCTTTAATTAAATATAAATCTGTATCGACCTCAATCAAAATGCCAAGAATTATTATCATGATAAAGAAAACATAAATAATACATTTTTATACTAGTTGCATTAATTTTATTACATGATTAATAATGCCACGGTTACTTAATAAAACGCAGACTTGGATCGTGAAAGTTTCTAAATATAATAATTATAACTATATGCTTTTTTTTGTAATTTTCCTTCTAAATAATAAAATTTGCCGTAATTTAAATTCATTTCTAAGAAAAAGGAACTCATAATTTTATTCAATTTTTAAAAAACATTTGTTTATTTAATTTTTTTATAATTAATTTTAATTTAATTTATAATCTGATTTGGTAGAATCTTCTTTCGTGAATTCGAAGAAAGTTTTCTTTGACTTTACAGTTATATCGATAAAGCTCGAGTAAAGTCAAAGATAAAATCTTAAATTTTTTTCTTAAGATAAGAAAGTAGGGGAAAAAAATTTTTCTTACCTGAAAAGAAACTTATTAATATTTAACACTTACCTGTCATTAAAAGTCATTCTTTCTCATTTCATATAGTTTATATTCAATTAAATTCGCTTATATTTAACATTTTTATCTCGTAAACATTATTAGATAATTATTAGATGACAAATCTTGTAAACCCTAATAACTCCGACTAAATCGGATTTGTTCATTTTAGCATAAATAACATTATCGACGTAGTCAATATCAAACGCCTTGATAGTTTAATCAAATAATTAATAATATATATTTATAGATATAATTAAATGTGAAATATTAATACAATGACTAATTAAAAATTTTAATGAATATATTACTTTTATATTATTTTTCGTTTTTTATTTATAAATTTATTGCTACCAAGTATTATATAAATTGCTTAAATGGCTTCTTATTTCACAATAAGAATAACCGTGAAAGAAACTAACTACGTTCGGCTCGTTCCTATTATCCAACGAATTTTTTTTCCTGTAACTCGCCGAAGCTTGACATCAATTATTTAATCCTGCACTTTTTCAAGGTAGATCTACCGACCATTGAGGCAGATTATCTTCTAAACTGTGCAGTTTTTGTTTTGTATTTTTATCATTTTTCTTTTTTTTTCTTTTTTTTTTGTTTTCTTTGTTTTTATTTTTCATTTCATTACAATCATTCTTCATTTTATGTTTAACGCTAGGCTGCTTTTTAATAACAAATAGTAATTGATGAATTTTCACCGATTATTATTTATAATAAAAATTTTAAATAAAAAATCACGTAAATCGATTAAAATAGAATAGAACGAATGAATTTCAACGCATAGGCTCTTTATAATTATTTAAATTCTGTAATACTTTGGAATCGAGAGAAATCGGGCGGAAATTATCTATAACGAATTGACGGTTAGGAAAACTTCTGGTTACATATTTCAACAAAACTACTGGGGAAATCTGCCAACCAAGGTGATAACTTGTGTAAAGTCCTCACTGGCCTATACAACTCCACCTCCACAAATAATAAAACCTCGAAATTGTCAGATGTCGGACGTAGTTTTTATCCTCTTGAATGAATTGAAAAAGGACGTTCACAGTGTTATTTATCGTTGCTGCATCTCGGGTAGGTCAGTGGAAAAAAAAAAAAAGAAAAAGAAAAAGAAATTCCGACATTGTAGGTGACGATTTTATATTTCAGTCCCTAAAGTATAATGTTTCGATTCTCTTCTATCATCATTTCTCGGTAAACTCGATGTCCCACTTCACTTCCTTTCCGACATTTCCTTTCTTGATCATCTCACTAATAAAACCCCACGTACGGTATACAATAAAAGAACAAAATAGAATAATATCAATAATAGCAACATTAATTAACTCAATTGTTTTTTATTTAATTATTAAATTGTTTTACATTTTTCTTTTTGACGCATTTTTACTCTACGTGATAAAGGCGTAATAACAATTACACGTGCAATATTACATAACAAAGTATTTTCATTAGATCTTTAGTGATCTCGTGAAACTGAAACAGCTGTTTAAAATAGCGTATTAAATTTATTATCGCAGAATTTCAATTACAAATAAGGCTACATCTTTTCAACGGATTAATGTAATTTTATCTTATAACTGCAGGGCATTTTAAATGTTTATAAAAAGAAAAAAAAAAAAAAAAAAAACCATTAAAAGGCAAATTTAATTATTAACATTTATCTTCATCTATTGTTCGTCATTTCTATAATTGTCGCTCACACCATCACTTATGTAATAAAATATTAGATTTAATGTTTGTATTTCATGTGAGATGAACAGCTATTGAGAGGAGCATTTCAATCTCTTCAGCATAAATTTTATTTGCGTTATTTTTTATTTACGTACGCGCATGCCCACATATATAATTGTTCGTCGGCATAATATTTTAATAAGAGCCTTGCTTAATAATATTTGAGTGCAGCTGTACTAATACTACGTTGTAAAATACGCAGGTGGAAGACTATAAAATAAAAATTATAAATCCAGTATGGTATATAGAAAAATTCTCTTAAATCTTATCATAATCTTTAATAAAATTCATAAATTCATATTCCAATTTATACACAATATATAAATTATATATACTTTTTCCAATTACTTAAATCTTATAAAAATCAGTAGAATATATTCAGTTTTTAGATGATTCATTTGATCTCATTCTCCAATTTATTTCTACATTAGATATTTCATTATTCGATTCAAAAATATGTATTTTCATAATACAATTATGTGATTATATTAAATTCAACTATAATACTTATATTTATATATATATATATATATATATATTTAGAAATATTATTACATCTATAAATTATAACTAATAGATACTTTATCAATAAAATATTACAATTCAAGTCGTATCCCCATAAAGAGTTAGACCAAGTTAAGACAGCAATTTTAAATTACTTTCTACCATTTTTATAATAAAAATATATTCACCCAAGTAAAATAGTTTTCTCGAGCATGTACATGAAAGTTTGACTTCTTTAAAATTTTAGCAATATGCCAGTTAATAAAGATTAAGAATTTTTCATCGATATCTATTACTTTGCGAGTTACGATTTTCAAACACATAATATTGCTTGATAATAAATATATATAATTCATATGTATTGTTTTGTTATCAAATAATGAATTTCCTCATCAAAGCTGAAATTTATTCTTTTGAATGATTATTTTATTATATAACATTTATTCAGTTTGTAACATGAAAGAGATCTTTTGATTTACTTGATCCAGTGACTTTATTGATAAGAATATGTTATATTTATAGTATGCTACACTAATAATCACAAAATTTACATAACAATATGCATTCAATAATTCGTCTGCTAATAAATAAATTAAAATGTCTACATTCATACTTCTGGCTCAGACCTTACTAGGATATTGTTTCCCCTCCATCCTTCTTCCCTCATCGTCGCAACGCGTTAAGCCCGACTAGTCCCTCTTCACCTTCGTATCCCGAAGCTTGGATTTTCCCCGAACAAACCTCTCTCTCGCTCTCTTCATTTCATATTCACGCTTAAATCCCTGCATCATCTTCGACCTTTGCGAATTCTCTCTCACTTTCGATGTCTCTCCCAGGTGGACTCGATGACATCCTCACGCCTACCACGAAAGACCAATTCTTCCTCAGACCTCGTTCTTGCTCGAGTTCTTGCCAAAACTCTCGAGTTTCTCTCTTATATAGAAAATATGCCTTTACCCAGCTTATGACATTATCCATCTCTACGGCATTTCTTCGTTTGCCTCGCACCAGACCCTCGGCACTCCTCTCCGATGCTGTATTAACATCATCAATACTCGATTCCTTCATGTGCGTTCGCATCGCATCTCTGTCTACGCTTCCCATCACTCGTCACCGTTCACCATCTTCGCCCCCATCGTCCCGGCGGCTCGGTCCGTGAATAACTGAGTCTCTAGGAGGCTGCATCTCCGGCTTCACTGACTCCAACGAAACAGTGACGTCCTCGTAGCGACATCGACGGACTTGCCATTCTGACAAGCGTCGACGGACTTTTCGCTCGGCGCCACTCACACTACCTTTCGTAAGCGTCCGGATCATACGTGTCACAATTCGGCAAAGTATTTTCTTTCATAGTCATTCCCAACATGTCATTCCCATCCTTATATTTATTCTTTTCAAATTTCAAATTACATGGAACGGAATGATGATTGTGCCTCGACTTTATTATATTCACAAAAATCATCTGGACAACACTACATTTAGACTTTGTGAGTGCATTCTTTTTGAATAATAGGCTGGGCATTGAATTAATGTTCTATGGCGTAAGATTTTGATTAAAATCGTAATAAAAAGTGTACTTCAACTGTAACATCATAAGTCTGCTTAAGACATAATTATTAAAAAATTTTGTAACAACCATTAAAAAATATATAAAATATTGTTCCCTCAAATGTACCAAGCATATTTCATTTATTCATATATTTTTTCATTATTCTTGCGCGACAATTCGATATCACCCGTAGGTAATTTATAAAAAATAATGCAATAATTCGACAATAATGCAGCACTATCACGATATTCCATTTTTCATTCAAAACTATCAAAATTCACTATTCAAAAAAATTATCTAAGTAATGAACATGTATAATAATATAAAACGACTAAGTCAATAAAATCTACATAACTAATAATCACCGAACTTAAAATATCAGTCGACTTTAATTAATAAAGAAAGAAAGAATATTAACCCAATATATATATATATATATATATATATATATATATATATATATATATACATATTTATTCTGAAAAATAAAAGTAATTACATACTTCAACTAAATGAAAATATTGCCATCTCAAGTTAACGTTCTTCATTTACTTTATTATCAGTTATGTAAATTTTACTTGACGTAAATCGCAACATCGCAAAAAGGAGGACAATATAAGCATAAAAGCTCGAAATATTGTTAAATTTCTGTCATAAAAATAAAAAAGATTCTTATAAAATCAAAAAAACATTTTTATGTTTTCTTTTACCTTTTTTTTTCTTTTTCTGTTTTTTTTTTCTTTTTGCTTTTGTTACAATTTTAGTTATGAAAATGAAAAATTTCAAAGAAACATTCAACTTTAAGAGATAACTAAACTGATTGTATTGTACAATTTCAAAATAACACATCACTCGGAATTTTATAAAATGATAATACATATATTTTCGCTTTATAATATGCTTTTAAAGCTCTAATACTGATAAGCAGTTACGTGAAAAATAAACATTTTTAACATTTAAATGGTTGTGGCGATCATAATTAATTTTTGTTTTTACTAATGTGTCAAGGGAGCTAAGGACATTTTGAAAATTATATTCTAATAAACAATATAAAAATGTATTGCAATAAATCACAATTACAATATATATATATATATTTTTTTTATTTATGAAATACATTTGAAGAACATAAACACCACTCTTACACAATATATTAATTAACAGAAATTACAGTATTACCAGCATGATATATGCTTATGACATTTAGCCATTTGCATAATTCATAATATCGATTATAGTAATATAAAATATATCTACATTACATGATGCATTGAGTAAAAAAAGAAAGAAGATGAAAGATATTCATAAAAATGCTTTATACAACGTTTCGAATAATCACAGAAGGAATATTTAATTCACGAAAAGGATCTAAAACTTATAAATTGAAGGTAATGCAGAATTACATATTTATAGGAACATCGTCCAAGATGCCCGAGAAAAGAATTTTAAAAGGAAGTTTATAGAAATATTGTTTAAAAAAAAAAATTTTTAAATACTATGCAGCACATACTATATAAAAATTAATTGATTTGGATTCTTCATTAGCTGAAAGTATGATAAGTGTAGAAGGTTAATGATAAGTAACGCCGTACTAAAACATCTCGGAACAAGCTTGAAAATAGTTTTAGTTTTTTAAATAAAATATCTCGTCTATCCTTACCAAATGTCACCTTCATATTCTCTTTATTTGTTTTTGTAGACCTTCATTCTTTCCAATATAACTTTTTACCTGAGGCATGAACTTTTAAATATTCTTTCTCGACCAGCTGAATTACAAGAGTCCTTTGCGCGAGTGCGCGAGTGCCCGAGTGCGCGAGTACACCTTGGATCACGACTGACGGCAATTTGACTTATACGCTAGAGAAATTCATTTCTTCGTTTTCTCTCAAGACGCCTCGAAAAATACGTAAACCGGTATTACTTTCAAGTTATAACTACTGGATATTTTTACCGATTTTAATATGCACTCGCTATATATATATATTGTGGAGAAAGTAAAATTATTAGGCCATGCGGCGATTATGTGTTTAGACCGATAATTAATTGAAAATAATGAGACATATCAAACAATATTAGTAATTTGAAAATAGCTATTTACAGATAAAATCAAGAATTTTTAGCAATATAATTTGTGCTAAATAGAAACACTTACGACATTTTATTAAGAAATATAAATTGGGCCAAAATTCTTTTGGTGAATCTTTAATTGAAATTAAACAGTAAAGAAATGCCCAGTTGATCGAACTCTCCTTGGAATTTACTTTCCATTACTTTTCCTTTCAAAATCTTTAATTACATTCTACATTAGAATCTAAAATTTGAAACGAATAGTAATTACGAATTTCTTGTGATTTACTGTTTAATGACTTTATTAATTATACGGAATTTTAATTATTATTATTTATGACATTAAATTAAATATAACGAATTAATTGGAATAATATTTTAAATTTCACTACCTAAAATTACGTTTCTAGAGATAGATAGATAGATAGATAGATAGATCGATAGAGAGAGAGAGAGAGAGAGAGAGAGAGAGAGAGAGAGGGAGAGAGAGAGAGAAATAAATAATCGACCATCCTAATGTAAAAATATATATTATAAAATTTTCAAAAAGTTATACTTTCAGCCAAATAAAATAAAGCACGCAAAATTGAATTTTTTGATAAAAGTTAAAAATATATTTATTTATGCTGGTATAGTTAATTTTGCAATATTTTCTAGTTATAATGTGCAGAAGAATTAAACGAATTTTATTGAATTATCTCGAATAGAATAGGCTCAACAGAAAATGTACTCTAGATATTTTAGATAATTGTTCGATGGAAATAAAAAATGAAAGAGATGCAATTTGAATTCGATAAACATAGAAGGTAATTTTTTGTTTTTAATCCTTAAACTTGCCAAGATCTCTCTTTTACCGTCAAATATTGTAGAATATGAATATATTATTTTCTAATAAGAGTTGAAAAAATTTCATTATTTCACTATTTAACTAACATTACACAGTATTATTAATTGTAATAATTTGATTATGATAGATAAAGATAGAACTAAATAATAAGTATGAATTCACATTTTAGTTCTCTTTTTCCCTTTTATGTATGCATGTATATACATAACACAATACGTGCTTGAGCGTTCGCCCTCGCGCGCGCGCATACGTATGCTTTCATGCGTGTCGGGGTGGGGAGTGGGGTGAGGGGTGAGGGATGAGCGGTGAGGGGTGAGGGGGGAGGGGTGGGGAGAGGGGGGGGGGTGAGCTTGTGTATGGCGTTTGTGTATTGCGAAGTCAAAGATGAAAGAATACCGTAGGGGAAAGACTGACTGGGCTTACGCGCCAAAACATCGTTTTAGTCCCCGTTTTTCTCAAGTTTTTCCTTTTTTCTCGTAGAATAATATACTCTTGACAAGTGGTGAGCGAAAATTAATTTGCCAGACTTGGTTGCCGATGTATAACTACTGTTGAACCTTCTCATCTGTATTCGCTCCAGTGATTTTTCCATTTTGTACGTAAGCGCAGAAAGACGCATGAACAATTATTCTGAAAATCTACGCTATATTGTTCCTTTCAGCCCACTCACACGTTTTACATTGTAAAATATTTCGGCGACATTTACATTTGGTCCATTTTGGAATTATATTAAATTATTAATGAAAGCATTAATCTTCAAAAGTCCTTAATATTTACATATGTTTTTTAATTAAGCATCGTGAGAATTGGCATTCATGTTTCATAAATCATACGTGAAAATGAAAAATTACCATTAATGTATTGAGTAAAACAAAAGATTAAGAAATCGTAGTATTCATGCTATAAATTATAATTTCGTTCCAAAAATCCAAAGTTAACGCAATAATAATAAGACCTAAATTGCTCGATCGAAAGTATCGAAGATTATTGTAAAATTTTGATTTCTGTTATTTGATGATTATTAAACCAGATTTATGGCCAAACTTTTAAAATACAAAAATTTTGTTCCTAATAATATTATTGTAACATTTTCAAAATTTCTATAATATACCTCAATTGTCACTCAATAATTCAATTTATTTATCCCATGCTTGAACGAAACATGATAATTCACTCTGTCAGTTTGATTTGTAAGATATGAAAAGATTAATAATTAATTTATATCGAGCAAATATGTAAATGCAGCTTTAAAATTGCAAGAGCATATAAAATTATCAAAAATATTCATGACACGAACATGACACAATATTTCATATAAAAATATAAAAAATATATATTACATAATGTTATATAAGACGTAAAATGTAATAAATATATACAATGTGTAAATATATATTGTAATAAATAAATGAAATTTTATTAAAATTAAAAGCTCTACGTATATGGGCTCTCATAATGCGTAATAAATGAAAGATTGATGTTTATTATTTTAATAACATTGGAGGTATATCATCATCCAAATTTATAGGGAAGAAAAATTTTTCACTGCAATAATACATCGTATGATTTTAGAGAAAAACGATGCACGGTGGCACGCTAAGTATAATAAAGTCTGATAAATGAAAAGCCAAGTACCAACTAATATTTGGCTAAAAGGGTCGACTCGCTCTCGTTCTACGGTACCACAATTATTATCCCTATTTATGTCGTACGTACACAGCGTATACAGAGTCTCGCGTGCAATAAATGATCAGCGAATAAAGGAACGTAAAAATGTAAGAGGGGGGGGGGAAGAAAAAGGAAAGTCAAGAGGAAAAATCAATACAGCCGCGTCACGATTGAATTTCTTTTTTAATAACTGTGGAACATTGTCTGTCCGAGTCGCTTCGAGTGAGCCATGTAGTTTCACTTGAATAAGAAAGAAATAACGCTACTTTCCACCATCATCCCCACCACCCCACCTCCCCCCATTTCTACCCTCAGAAAAGTAGTTTTGTTATTCTTTTTGATTCTTTTAGCTGGAAAGGTTAAGCGACCGTTGTCTACGCTGTTTTCGCTGTTCTAATAAAACGACGACGTCCTTTATAATAATGTCCTCCTCCTCCTCGTCTATTTTTTATACATCTTTTACTACTACTACTACTCTCTCTCTCTATCTCTCTCTCTCTCTCTCTCTCTCTCTCTCTCTCTCTCTCTCGCTTTCCGATTCCCTCCCTTCATTCCTCTTTCTTTTTCTTAATCTTCATACCGCTATTTTCTCGAGCGCAGCAGACAAGATAAACCCGAACACTTAGACATACTTTCTGGAAACGCGAGAGAATTAGATGTGCAGCGAGAGGAGGCTGGTAAAGTATTTACCGTAATAACCTCGTCATTATAAGCTTGCAAATTGTTATGAGGTAAATAATATTTGAAAAAGGCTACTTAATATCCTCTTCGCGAAACTTACCAACTACGCGAGTTTCTTGCGTCGCACCGTTTACAATTTCGAATTATTGAGGAAAATCGTAATATCCTAGTGCACGGGGACATGGAAATATTGCTTACATTATTTACAAAGTATAATTTAATCGATCTAATCTGCTATTTTGATCATGTAACTGTTAGATTTTTGTTTGTTTGTTGGTTTTTTTTTTTTTTATTTTCGATGATACACTTATTGTTGTTATGTTATAAAGTCGTACTGCCGAAATATCCAAATAAATCGATAAACTATCGAATTGAGCCGCAACGATAAGTTTATCATCCACGTTCTATCCACTTTACATTCCACAAACAGCGAACCAACGAACTTCCCGCCGCGGAACCAATGGGACGCCCTTGGCCGTCCAAACGCTGGGGTCGCACATTCGCGGGAGCATGCGCACCACCGTCGGCACTTACTCCCACGCAACGCCTAAATCGCGGAGATAAGACTACGATCCTCTCCCAGGCAAGCGATCAAGCGATCGGCTCTATCCTCTTGCGTACACCCGATGAACCCGATCCCTTCTTATCGCCATTATTCCACGAGATGATCGGACTAAGCCAATTGCCGAAGCTGCGACGTTCTCTGTAGCTTTGGCTACCTCCATTTACCGAACCTCCCCCTACCACTCGTGTCACAATCGACGACCCTCCTCACTTCTCATTATAGCGTATCCTCGATTGCGTCCGGCTTCGTATTGGTAATTTGTATGGCATTGAGCGAGCATTACGGGCCCTCGTCAATTATTATATCGTCGATAGTATTCGGATGATCGGCTCGGCGACAGTGCCGCTCCAGAGCTTTAAATTAATTAAACGAACCAACTCGATGCTAATTGCCTCAAAGCGGCTTTATAACTTTTCTTCGAGTATTCGCAATATTATTAAAAACAGATTTATTAATTATGCTAATGGTTAATTTATAGGCGTCGCTTTATTATGTAGTACGATGTACATGAATAATGAAGGATGTGGGAGAAGGAATATTTCCTTGGAGATAATATTATGTATCGCGAGATAGTAAGTATGAAAATCAGAATTTTAATTATCGATAATGAATAATATATTGATAATACTTGGAGGTCAATTGCCATCGTGATCAATTCTATACTTGGGGCCTTTTTTTTTTTTTTTTTTTTTTTTTTTTTTTTTTTTTTTACATATAATACACACTTTCTTAGTATTTCTACGTATAAAAAAAAACATTAACACCAACGTTACTTTATTTATATTAATTTCCAAAACCAGTCAATACCATATATATATATATATATATATATATATATATATATTTTATTTTCATCTCATGTAAAATACTTATTATTTAAATTTTGTGAATATGTGAATTAAAATATTATTATGTATGGTGCAATCTTTTTACTTCATTGTATTATTATTTATAATGAATGTATTATAAAGAATTTATTTAAATAGAATTACATAAGTTGTATCGATTATAAGTTGTAATCGGTTATACGAAATATCATTCGAAAGAGAGTATTCGTATTCTTCAAATTTTCAAACAGAAATTTAAACAATTAATAGGGGATGGAAAAATTTTATATATAATTATTAAATTTCATTAGCTGATAGTCGGGGATTCGTTAGAAAAGAAAAATGTTAATAAAATTTGATCGATTTAAGGCAAATTAAGTAAGTTTTAGGTCTAGCGTATATACTTTATTTTGCTAATAAATTAAATTCCATAGCTAGAAGCGTAATTAATTATCTCACTTTATCAGCAAATTAAAATTTCATTATGTCACTCAATATGTAATTAGTATAGTTCTTCGAACTGAAATAGATGATACTTACATTTATTGATCTATGATTCTGTTCTACGTTTGTAAAATCGAATCAGTTGCATTAAAAAGATTACGCTTACGGGCACTAATTTATCCGCGTCCACTACTAATCAATTCATATGAAATAATTATATTACACTTGAATCTATATATGGGCGGACGAAGTTTTGGCATATTTATATAGAGCAGAGTCCTCGATAAATATTGGATTTGAATGGAACAATCGTTATTATTGATTGAAAATTGTCATTCGTTCACACAATATAGGCGCTCCTTGTAACCTGCTAATTCTAACGTTTCTCTATATTTAGAACATCAATTTTTCTCAATTTTCAATACATCGTCTTGCTTTGGAAATAACGCGAGACATCGTGTGACGGCGACTTCAATGTAAAAAAAGGAGATATGCCACTTACACTTCCGTGACGACTTCTCCCAACTACCCCTAACTAGCGTACTCGTAAAATAATAATAATAATAATAACAACAACAACAACAACAACAACAACAACAACAACAACAACAACAACAACAACAACAACAACAACAACAACAACAACAACAACAACAACAACAACAACAACAACAACAACAATAATAATAATAATAACAATAATAATAATAATAATAAAGCAGAATCCTGGGGACGCGAGATAAGAGATATCGTGATGTAAAAGGATGAGAGTAACGCAAGGACACTTTTCAGGTGGCGTGGTAAGCTATACAATTTCGGAATCGCCGGTCGCGGAGCTCAGCGACACCTCCTACGACGGTGTCCGACAAGACGGAAGACTGTCGGGAGGCCTCGGCCGACTGATCGATGGCGAGACCGGCGCCGACAATTACAGGCAGGACATCGCTTACGAAAGAGGTGAGCTTTATCGTCTTATCGTCACCCTCTCGCCCCTCTATCGGCCCCGCGAGTCGACCCCGCGGCCATGTCAAGTACGACCGAGCGTTTGTCAGCGCCAACTGACTCACCGCCCGTGCGCGACTTTGCGTGTTTCGCTATTACGGATTAAAGATTATTCCCCTACTGTTTTTACTTAGGATAGACGTGACCATTACACTCTCTAGATCCTTATCTCGACTACGAAATTTAACTCTTTATGAATATGCTTGCATATTTCTTCTGGCGCTCCTCTCAGAAACCTCCCTCCCGGCCACCATCGCGCATTAAGAGCTCTATGACGCAACTTTAACTTTGTCATAACTACAGCATGGGTGCTCATTCGTCATGATCATCGCACTTTAAATGACACAGAGGCTTGCGCGATAATAGATTTTCAAAGTGGAAAAATCACGATTATCTCGGGAGTTGTTGCAAACGGCAATTTTCACGGCATTCTCATTAGGCCAAGTTACGCTAGTATTTGATATTAGTATTTACGTAATATTGCTACCAGTAAGGATCAATATCTACGAAAATATGATACTCAAACCATGAAGGTTCAAGAGAATATAATTTTAAATTAAAAAAAAAAAGGGGGAAAAAAAAATAATAAAGAAGAAGAATAAGCGCATTGGCATTGCGAGCGAGGACAGCAATTACGTGCCATCATTCTTGACGACAACAAACGGTCAATCGTCGATTATAATAGCCTAGCAAATCTTAAAATTTCATTAGAAAGTAAAATTGAAAATTGCCGATGGGTAATAATAGCCGGGATTGGGGAGCGATAATAATTTACCTAAAAATATGCTGAACTTTCTATCCACAGGTACTGGTTGGCTGGCTTGGATGCGCGACAGCTATCCCGACAATTTCATTGAGCTAATTTTTTACTTCGACGATCTAAGAACTTTTAACGCTGTGCACATATATACCAACAACTATTTTAAGAGGGATGTGCAGGTAATTAATTATCATTGATTATCGTTGCCAGGTAAATGAAAGCAAACCTCGATTAATTAAATTATTTTCATTTAATTGTCATTACCGTGGCACATTATTATTCGAATAATAACTTTAAAGCATTGAAATTATAGTTGATTTTATGGGACATATGATATTTGCCAAAAAAATTACTTTATTTCTATCAAAATTTGGATATATTAGTTGATTGATTATAAATATTAATGTAAGAAAAGCCGTGACTCAACAATGCCCGCACGTGTAATATTTCCAATAACAACAGCAACAAGCTCCACGGAATAATTAATACAGAATGTTAAAAATGACGTCATTGAAAATATAACCAACCAATAATGTAAAAACGAATGAACATTGAATTTTCTATTAACATTTTAATCATATGAAAATTAATAATTCCACGTTCGATTGTAATATTAAAATTTCGTCGCACGGAAATAATTATTATGTCATTCTTTTTTCCTTTTTTCCTTTTTTCCTTTTTTTATTTAATGGCCGATCGACGAGCTCTAATATAATTGATGATGTATAATCTTAATCGAATATTATCGAACATTGACATATCGTTAAATATAAAAAATACGTCATTTTCACTCATAACGTACTTCCAGTCGGTAGAGCGATACCAATCAATCGACATACTTTATAAATATTACTACCGTATTCGACTCATACAAAGTTCGCTTGCATCCTAAGTAATCCAAAGTACATCGGCATTAATTTAATACGACCCTATCGGAATTATAATTTGTACTTGTATGAATAATTATTTTCTCAATCCCAATCGTGAATTGTCTGTTGGACTGTTGTTTGTAAAACATTGATAAGCCCTCCGTTACATTGAATTAGTGTCACAATATTTCTTATGCACAGATCCTTTAACACATACCGATCGAATAAAACAAAAATTTAACTCGAATGACTTGAAAGCTTCCAATTGCGATCTTTTTAAACTATCAACTAGACCTATCAAATTAAATTCACATTATAAAACAATGTATATTATAAATATCACGAACTTATATATTTATTATATATATATATATATATTATATACGAAATTATAAATATAACGAATAAAAAAAAAAAAACCTATATAAGGTATATAATTTGTTGTTAAAGAACATTTAAATATTCTTTAAATAATTCTAAAATATAAGTTTTACAATTCAGTAGATTTATTGAAAATCATGTGACAAAAAGCTTTCATCGTTAAATAATTAATAAAAAAAAACAAAAAAACAAAAAATATAATAATTAATTTTTGAAATTAAACATTTATTCAATAATAAAAACTCGTGTTATTGTAAATAATACTAAATAATAATTAATAATAAATTAAAAATACTTTAGTATGTACTAAATTTATTATCTATAAAGTATCCAACCACGAAAATTCGTAAATATTCATTCGGTATGTTGCAGCTACGTTTATCTTATTTAATAGTTTCAATCTTAAATAAAACTTAGCAACGATTATCTAAATCTATTTTAGTTCGTATAATTTACTAATTTACTATATTTATTAGAAAATTATTAAAATGGAGACTTTAAGACAATTTATATGTATGATATTGACTACAAAGCCAATGGCAATTCTGTACATTTTAATATTGTCAAGAACGACTTCGACTCACTTTTCTAATAATTTGTAATCCAGTTTTCTTTACAGAAAAAAAAAACAGAAAGAAAAAAAAAGAGAAATTTTGTCGCTCTTAGAGTATGGCGTCGTATAATGATGTCAGTTGTTTTTATTATTTTCATTACTTTAACGCTTTGATTTTTATTATAATTCTTGTTTCGAAAGCCAATTTTTATCGTCACAACATCTCTATTGCAACCATAAATCTATTCTATTCGACAACTATGCAATATAAATCTAAAATCTTATTACATTTTGAAATATATTTTTATCCCAACATCATAAAGCTATATTATAATATTATTTTATACAATAGCTTTTATCAATATTATTTTGCGATAAGGTTTTCCAGCGACATATAATTCTTTTATAATTCTTGTAATTGAAACTTGTAATCTATCTAGTGTTTTGAAATTATGACTTTTTAATTACTATAAATAAATTATATTGAATAAATATATAATTACAACTTTATCTCGATGAAAAAGACAATATATATATATGAAAATTTCCAATCGTATTGTTTAATATTCATATAAACTTACTAAAAACTCTACATAATTCTACAAATTCTATATAATTTAACCATCTTCTTTTTAATTGTATTATCTCGCACGTTTATTAGTACACGAAGTTACTGTTTTATCATATTTTTGGTAGCATTATTATGCTTTCTATTTATATTCTGCGGCAAAAATTTTAAAAACTTTTTTTCAATTACCTATCGCGCAATGTCATGCAGGTGATGTTAATACATTTGATATTGCCTAGTTAATTTTATAATTGATAAATTATTAAAATAGAATTGGTCTTGAAGGTATACTTGAATAACTATTAAAATCCTTCAAAAAAAAAAAAAAAAAAAAAAAAAAAAAAAAAGAGATAAGATGTAAAAGTAAAAGGATTCTCTTTCTTATCAATAACGTACAAACAAACACTCCTTTTGCAATTTTACATACATAACTTTTGTCGACTAATAGATATCAATGTAATGATATCAACCTCAATTCGATTCGACTATTGCTTTATAATATAGTTATCGGTAATAAATTATTTAAATAGAATAATGAAACTTTGTTACAATTATTATTGTTTGATATTAAATTCATTTTCATGAATGCTCATTAATTATCTTAATAATTGTTTGTTGGAAAACGTACGTCTTGAATAAATAATATACGAAAATATATCGTTCTAATATATTATTGAATTGTTACTTGTTGTCTTGTTAAACTAATATTAAATACATTTCATAAATTACGTATTTGTTATGATTTTTCTCGAATCGAGTTGCATGTGAATTGAATGAAAGAACATTTTGTTGGCTGAATTATGTCTACACGATCCAGCGTAATTATTGAAATAAGACAAAAGGTAATGTAAATTCATCTAAACCTTAATTATTTTTAATTGATCATATTACTTCTGAATTGTATTTATCATACTTAGTCACGAATGATATATTAAATTATTTATGAGCCTAGTACCGTATTACTTCAATACCACGCAAATTCATTGGTCAATTATTGCCAGGGCATAATTTACTCTACTAGCCTGTTTGTCGAATAATTGAAAAAGTCAATTTTACAACAAAGTAAACGTGAGAATAAGGAAAAGCAATTGTCCTTACAACAGGTATTCGCGCGGGCTGAAGTGTTATTCGGCGGTGCCGAGGGCAGCGACGAGATCGATGAGGACATGGAGAAACCCATCTCCTACTCGTATATTCCGGATACGAATTTGGAGAACGCCCGTAATGTCTCGATTGCCCTACATGGACGCCAGGGCAAGTTTCTCAAGTTCCGCCTTTATTTTGCCGGTCGCTGGATAATGATCGCCGAGGTCACCTTCGACTCCTGTAAGTATATAACCTCCAATATGTGGTCCGACCATGAAATTCAAGCACGGCATCAAATTTCCAGCGATTTTTTCTCACAATTTCATCGATAGACGGAATAGGCGCGAATTATATAGAGTGTCCGTTAAACGCGACTCTCTACATTAACATTGAAGCCCTCGCCAGGCAAAATTAATGCGCATGTCATTTAAATTAACAATGCCTTTTCTGCGTGTGCTACGAGAATGAATAATGGCTTATAATATCGAGGCGAAGTGTTTTAATAATACGATTTAATAACGTGAGCATAATTACTTGCAAAACACACACGAGCGCGCGCGCGCGCACATATAACTACAACTATTAACTATATCTCTATATATCTATCTATCTATCTATCTATCTATCTGCCTATCTCTCTATCTATCTGCCTATCTCTCTATCTATCTATATATATATATATATATTTGCTTGTGTGTGTGTTTGTGTTTCAATGCATACGCAAGCGCACTCGTCGAGCTTATTATTAAAAATAGAGGCGACGGAAAAGCAGGAGCGCTTGCGTCGAAACCTACTTTGCTCCTTATCACCGAAAAATACGAGAATTTTTTTTCTCTAGATAATATGTGCACTTGATCAATATGCAAATTCAAATGAAAGTAAGTAATTTTATTTTTCTACAAGCTTTCGTAAAACATAAAATTACTCGATTTCAAATACAAAATATTAATAATCTGAACATCGTTTATAATAAATAACATTATAATACAATGCCAATAAAAATGAAAAGATATCAATTTAATCTGAGTAAAGATAACGATGAAGTATTTATTTTATTTTAATTTTTAAATTTAAAAGATCAAAAGCCATTAGTAAAAAAGAAATTTTATTTAAAGTCAATAGATAAAAGAATCTCGACAATATATTTTAACTGCATTTTAGCGTTTTACAAAACAATCACATCCAAAGTAATTTGTAAATGTTAAGATGATTGAAAGTCGTTAAAATTTGTTAAGAATATTATTTTCATTGGGCATGTAGTGAAATACGCTGGTTTATGAAAATAGCATTTAAATAGAATTTATGTGGAAATAATTAGCTAAGATAGAAAATAATTTATTCTACAAAGTCTGAGATATGAGTTGCAAATAGTCTTCTTATAAGATCCAAAAAAAAATTACTCGTTTCTGAAATATGTGATCAAATGCTAAGAATTTTTATTCCCTACGTGGCAATCTACAATTAAAAACAACAAAAAACAAAAAACAAAAAACAAAAAAAAAACAAAAAACGCATAAAAACATTATATTACCGTAATTATTGATTCACATTTTTGGTTCATATTATTGATTGCCATTTTTTTATTTGCCTTAATGCTTTTTTTTCATAAAAAAGCAAAAATTCATCAATATCATTGTAAAATGCGACATTTTATTGGAAAGGATGATGAAAAAGAAAAAAAGAAAGAAAGAAAAAAATCTTTAAAAAAAAAAAATGAGAATCTCGGAATTTGCGTAGCTAGGTTAATCGAATATTTACTATGCTGACATTTACCATTAAATTACTTATAAATCCTAAGTAATTTGTCAGAGCCTTGATTTGAATAGTGAAAACTTTCAGAATATTTTTACTAATAAAATAACTAATATAACGTTGCAGCGTTTTATCGAAAGCAGCAAATTTTATCGAATTTTTCGTAAAATTCTCTTGTACGTTAATTTGTATATGTATATGCGTGTGTACATAAATGTGTTTGCATGTGTTTTGAGGATTAGCCGTAAGATGAATATAACATTGTTTAAAAAGCGTGAATGGGATGATAAATGGAGAAGTTCGCATTTAGAATTGCATAATAGTAGCTCTAACATGCCTACCAGCCATCATACATCCAATATGCTAAAAGAGAAATTTGGCCCCGGGCCCTTTATTCCTGTTGTCCGTTAGCCTGATGAACGAAGCAGCGAGCGAGTGAGCGTATAGACGCGAGCCAACTGTAAAATTCGTAAATTCCCTAAATCAACAATTATCTTATTCGCAGGGAATCCGTACGCAAACGCCACGGAGGAGACTGTGTCCGAAATCAGTAACGAGGACGTCGTTGGTACGGTCAACCACGACGCTGATCTCAACTTACAAACGAGTACGTATATACCTGCAATCAAACTTGTCGCAAAGTGCCGAGGGAACGCGACGTTCTCTCCTTCTCTTTCAAACAGTGCCATTACTGTTCCGCTTCAACTTTGCGAGCAAACACCGTCCGAATCGTGACGAATAATCGCATTTGCCCGTCGCTCGGCTACTAAAACTCTTTTATTCCTCCCCTTCTCTTCCCCTATTATTTTTCGCCAGGATTTCATTTTATTATTTTCTTATTCGTTTGCTTTCCCATTTTCCGCCCGATCGTCGTCATCCTCCGACTTGGTTAACAACCTAAGCTGCGCCTCAAATTATATTTTGATGAACTATCGGTCGTCGAGGATCTTGGGCTCCGCGTCGCTCTAGTAACTTCATTTAGAAAATGAAGCCGCCATTCTTCTCCCGAAGAGTAGATGCGATTAAGAAGGGATGACGAGGACGGAAAGGAGAATCAACTGCCTTTGAATGACATGAGAGTTATTATAAGAAGCGCCGTAGGATGGAACGGACGGAGTGGGGGGATTGATTATGTGGGTGGTCGGGAGAGGAGGGGAGAGACGTGTTTTACACAGAAGAGTCGCCTCAGTGGTGAATACTTTATAATTCTGTAGCAACTTTAGCGTAACGTAAACAATTAGTCGGATTAAGTGGCAACGCTCTTTACCGGTATAAGCATGACAAGGAAGGGGAAGTAAACGGAAGTTTCGGACGCGCAAGAAAGTTAAGAACATGACAAAAATAACGGGCACACGAGTGAAACTGGGTTAAAGGGAGTAATGAAAACATTCCTCCCTTAGTCCTTCGTATCGGCTGTCTAATTATAGTTTACATTGAAAAAGGCGCACTTTCAACTAAAATATACCGAAAATTTCGGCAACTATTATTTATGTTCTAATCTTTTACTTCAATATAGCGTCTTATGAAACTCGTAATCACTTTTTGAATGAGCAAATAATAAGTTTTAGCAGTAAACTAATTGCGTTGAAGATTATACTCTCGAGTAGACATTCAATTTTCGAACAGTTGAAATCATATAATAAATTAAATTTAATAGTTTAAAGTTAAGACGATATTTAGTTATTAATTGAAAAATATGAAATAATAAGGCTGGTTGTATCATTAACGATTCAAGTAAGAAAAAACTATTAGTACAATATAATATTTTTATCAATATGACGCTTGAAGTAAGTACAACATTTTTTAATTAACAGCAATACCATTTCTCTTCTTTTTTTTCCCCCATTACATCGAGTATTAATAGAAATGACTCTTGTATAATAATAATGTATGCATATAAAATATAGAGTATTAATTATTCAACTTTTAATTAGAATTGGAAGATCCTGTTCCACATCATAGAATAAATAAATAAATAAATAAGATACTGTTGTCAAAGTTCAGTGACATTTATAAAAAATGAAATATGAACAATTATAAACGAGTAATTTAAAATTGTTTATACTCGGATAGTGGCTGATAATGGTATATATATATATATATATATATATATATATATATATATATATTTTATAAAATAAAATAAATAATCGTCCTGCTAATTCACGCACACCGAGTTATAAGATATAAATTATAATTTGCAAAAAAAAGGAACGAGTTCTAAGACACAGAGATATACCGAAATTCTTCATCTTATGCTATTATTATTAATATTGTTATTATTACTATGTTGTTATTGTTTTTTTTTTTTTTTTTTTTTTTTTTTTAAATAAGAATTATATTGCAAAAAAGAGAATCAATGAATAGTAAGATGGTGGACTAATTTTCGATTGCATTAAGCTATCATCAATAATACTGAAAAACACGTTACTTTATTGTATCTGTTTGTAACTATAAGTATAACAATAGGGTTACGTAATTGCAAAATCATATCGATAAACATATTTTGAAGAAAACATAAAGGGAAGCCGCTGAATGAACCGATAAACAAATAATACTTGCATAAAGCTGAGAAACGTAAACTCGAAATACTAATAAGAAGACAAAATGTATTATATTATGATGTTCGCTAGATTATTGCTTTAACATGTTAACATAAATATAAAGGACATGTCACGTTGTCAAAATTTTTCTTACTATATCAAAAAAATCTTTTTCACTTGGAGTCTTCTTCGCATACATGCGAGTGTCTGCGATTGCGAAAAGCTAGACTGACAATAAATTCAATGATAAAAATCGATTTCACTTTCACACTACATCGTCATTCGTAAAGCAAGTTTTACGTGTATTTTTTCATCAATGAGATGGTGGACAATTTTTCTTGCTACGCCAATTGATTTGTCCGTTTGTATGGATAATTTATCGTTAAGGAAATATCGGGATTTATAGTGGCTGATGTAGGGATTAATTGACCTTCGACAGAATCGACACTTAAAATTGTCGTGAAAGATTACGATTACGTAAAGTTGACTGCCATTCATTGCATCTGCAAATTAATAAAAAAAAAAAAAAAAACATTCCTACGTTTATTGTTAATTCTGAGCATAATGTTTCCACAACGTAATGTTACTCTCAACGGTTATCAATGGAGAACAATTCATGCAAATCAACCATTAAATATAAGTTTTTAAGTTGAAAATTTAATACGAATGTGAATGAACAGAATTTTAAATAAATTTAAGCCGAATAATTAAGATAAAAAACCTTGAGGCGCTTGATGTTTAGATAAAAATTATAATAGGTATAAGTTAATTGATTGTCAAGTGATATATTTAAAATTGAAGCGATTATGTAATTATATTATACAATTATATCGCACATTATCCGCAATGATCATAACAATTATGATTGCAATAAATTAAATATAAATCCCCTATAGGATAGATGTAAGAAAATAATTTTTTATTTGCACGCAGTTACAGCTCGGGAAGAAGATCAAGAATACATCGAAGTTCTCATTGGAGTTCTCACAGCAATAACATTACTTCTCTTACTCGTTTTTATTATCATCTTGTTGCTCAGTAGGCGTCAAAAGTTACAAAGTTCACCAACTGTATTAAAAAATCCTTTTGGCTTCTCAATTAATATGAAGGTACGAGAAATTACTTTCTAATTTACTTATTATAAGTCAGCATTTTATTTGGCGCAGCACCGTTAATTACGGAAATACGATGCGTTCAGAGTTTTGATCGATAGAGAAACGAACCGTTAATGCTCTGCCACACAATTTCTATTATATAAATATTTTTGATAAACTTGAAAGTAATTACTTCAATTTCTTCTTTTTCTTTTTTTTTTTTTTTTTGGATACATTAATATAATATTACAGTTTATTTAAATTGTAAAATAAGCGCGTTTATGAAATAACTCGGAAAAGCAATGCATTGAATTCAGAAATTCAGAAAATTTATATTTAAATTCATTTAAATTTAGAAAATTATTTATACGATTAATAATTGACGATAGATATTGTAAATGAATTTTTGTAAAATAATAATTTCTTTATGCAATTAATTAATTTGTGTCTACAGTTTACTAATAGTTTTTACAATTATCTTCGTAGATTAAAAATTTTTACTTTTTCATTTTACCTACCAGTTCCTTCAAATAACCATTATGCTTAACGACACTTTAACCTCATTTTTCTCTTCATAGTCATAATCGTTGCATTAGTACCGGCAATT
>NW_011948435.1:4106936-4118867 GCF_000503995.2 Ceratosolen solmsi marchali
CGACGCACGCGGCATAAGCTCGGTTTGCCCTTAAGATCTCTCCTTAGGAGATGTCCTTACTAGTCTCGCCAACAAAAATTGGCGCAAAGTACTCGTAAATTCACAAAATTCTTCAAACATTCAACTTCAACGCTGTTATTACTTTTCATTTATAACATATCCCACGTACTTGGTATAAAAACTGTATACACGTATTACATAGTACAAGTACCGTCACAACAATTTATCCTCTGCTCCATCACGTGACAATTATTAAGAGCGCTTAGGAGGGCTATTAATCTTACGCCGTGAGTCGTAGTTATGAATTTTCAATGTTTTATTTATTTTTTTTTTCTTCTTTTTTTTTTCTTTCCCCTCGAGCAGAAGATCCTTATGCTGATTTATGATATCTCAGGGCGCCTAAATTGCTCGCCCGTGAGCTTGTGAAAATGCTCTGATATAATCGGTCGATATCATTCGCATAAACGGCCAACCGCGAAGACGTGGACCGCGCGCAAAATATTTACGTGGCAGCGTCGCATATCGAGTGTCCCCCGCTACTTCGCTACCATTTTCCCATTCCCGGCGGAAAATCACGACGAGTCAGCCACGCGTAAACAACAAAGGGCAACTCCGTAACCTTGTTTTATCACGTGAGCAAAGTGACCGGCCGATTCGACACTAACGACCGTTGGCGCCTCTCCAGGGTTTCCTGCTTAATCTGGCGCCCGGCAGGATGCTCAACGAGAGCGGACGCGACTCACCGGATGAAGAGGACGAGGAGGCCAACGCGATAGAGGACGACGAGGAGGATGAGGAGGAGGACGAGATGGAGGTGGAGGACGAAGACGAGGATCCGGAAGCCGATGTTAACGTTCTAGATGACGCGCCGCTGGAGGATCTCAGCATACACGATTCCCTCATCATGGAGCCATTTAATTCGCCCCTCGTCGAATCTCAGTACAAGTCGACCTATGCCATCGTCTCTAGTACGGGTATGTTTGTCTCTTATTACTACTGGTACGGGCAGAATGTAATTATTTTTAACCAGAGATTAATAATCGTTCGCGCTTGCTTTAATGTTCGATGATATGTAAAGACAATATGTTTATATAAAAATATGAGAAAGAATTCTCCTTTTCCTTCGAGCATCGATTAAAAATCGATTCAAAATAGCTTAAAATGACGAAAATTTCGAGTTTTTCGTCCAACCGTGGTAATTCACCTTCCTGAAATATCATATATCAAGAGAATACGATTGCATAATTTTAGCATTTTTAAATTATATGCATACAGACAATATAGACGAAGAAAAGAAAGATGACAATGTATAAATGATATTAAAAAATATCGAAGCATCGTATTAACCAATGACGATAAAATTTAATCGTGCATTACTCAAGACTTTAATATATATATATATATATATATATATATCAAATTCGGAAAATTCAAATATCCCAGATTATAAATTAATAAAATAGATGTTTTTAAATACATACACATGTCAATTATTATACATTTAATTAATTGTGTCGATTCTTATTCTCTCGAACTACGGGCGTAGCTGAACCAACACAACTCAATGTTTTTACGGCTACACCAATATTTAACTAATCCTTAAATTCCTGCATAAGTGTTAGCACAAAAGAATACAACTATTAAGCATGGAACACAAACAACCACCAGCAGCCCATAATTTTGCTCCGACAATGTGGATTTACGGCGCTCCTTTAAACGATGAGGCCGAAATAGGAGAAAAACGAAACTTACAATCATATTCGAGAGTCTCGTCCCTCGTTTTATACACATGGTACGAGAGAGAGAGAGAGAGAGAGAGAGAGAGAGAGAATTGCCACGGACAATTGTCATTGGTGAACAAACGGAGACTCGATTGACACTCGTATTTTGTACAGGATTCTTCAAGAGGGATAAAACCGATTGTCAATATGTATTTGAACGGTATTACATACCAATGCACTTGATTAACTTTATTTAAATCAATGGGCGTGGGTCTGGCGCAGTCGGTGGCAAGTGGATATTTCAATAACATTTTTCAAACATGATTTCTAAAATTGCCGGATTATAAGCGAATATTGTCAGGGATGTTATTTCAAGTGTTTTAAGTAGATAAATATGTGGTCGCTTAAAAATCGCAAATTGTATATACGAAAATACAATTTCTATTATTAATATATATATATATATATATACATATAAATGTAAAATGCATGTGAAAAATCAGCTATCGTTCCACTATCAATTTCATTTCATTGTCAGTTATATTAACAAAATATAGAATGAATCTAATGATACAATACGCAAAACATGCATGAACAATTGAATTCGATTTTATATTTATTAACCCTTGTTATAAAGAGAATGAAAAAAAAAAAAAAAAAACTTACAATATTGAAATTGATTCATTTGTTTTTGAGAATTTTTGTGAAACTATATCAACTTCATGGTTCGCGAGGATAGATAATATCGAAAGTATTGTTTTTTTTTTATCTCACTTTACATGAAAATAAATCTTTTTCGTTATTTTTAATTGTAACATTTCCATTTTACTTCAAAAAGTTTTATTAAATTAATCATTAAAATAATCTGATTTAAGTTGTTCAATATTAATTGTTAAAACTAAGTCTTTGATTATAATTGACAAATTAACTTATTCATATATTACTTTTGCTATTCAAAATTTCATTGATTTATTATTTTATGATTAATTATTGATTAATTAAATCCTCGTATAAAAAATATCACGTATTTCATAAATATCACATCATAACATGAAATTTGAATTTTTGATAAAAATTTCACGTGAATAGGAAAGCTTTTATCATGTCTGCATTTAGAAAATCAATAATCAAGTGCATTGAATAAAAAAAATCGAACCTAATAAATAAAGGTGAAGTATGTAAATTTAGCGTCAAATTTTAAAATTCAGAAAATTTCCTATTTACATTTCAAAAAATAATATATTTTTCTATCTGAAAATATGAAAAGTCTTAAAATTTATTTTAAATTTATCTTTGTTAGTTTCAGTTACCACGTTGCACACTAATAAAATAGTAATGTAAAAGAATTTATTTTTACCAATATGTGAAAAAATTTATATTTATTAAATACTTCAAAAAACTTGTATAATGAAAAAAAAAATGTTTGACTACAATTAAATTGATAGAAAAAGAATTATCGATGAATTCGACTAATTTCCGACTGCATCCATATAAAATAACTGTAATGAAAATAATAATAATATTTTTGTTAAAAGGGCATTATTTTCATTTTAACCTTCATCTCAAAACTACAATGACATGTTGTTTTCTTTCAAATAAGTTTATAATATTTTTATACATTTTTGTATTTTAAAATCTAAATACTTAAAGAGAAAAAAACTCGACTATGTGTTACGCTTTACAATTTAATCCCACTATATGATCGTAAAAATGTTCTCCTTATCGATAATCGTAACAAATTAGCAATTAATTAGCAGATTCAAATTAATATCGATTGCCCATAAATAATATCTTTCAACAATTACTAATACTAAATTAAAAATTCATTTTCCAAAACCCAATAATCCCTCCGATTAAATAATCTATACACCAAATTTTTTTATAATTCTATTTAAAGTATTTGGTTTAAATATATATATATATACATATATATTTATTAAATTGTTAAAAACAATTTGTTAATATAAAAGAATCATTATACTCTAGAGAATGGATTTTATATAAACATTTTAAAAGTTATAATTTATAAGAAAACTACTCTTTTATTTACAATTATAATTTCTTTTATAAATATATAGAGCCGTTATGTTTAAAAAACAAAATTCACATGTTACTTAAGTTTTCGTGCTAATGAATAATAATATTATGAATTTACTGTACAGATTAAAATATTAATTAAAAAAATATTCTCATTTATAATTGATTTTTTACTTTCACTAATAAGCAGATTGATTGTTTCTGCCCTCTGCTTTCTTCAATGAATGAACAATCGTTTAATTCAAAATCAAATAATTTATAATATATATATATATATATATATATATATATATATATATATATATATATATATATATATCTATCGAATATCCGATTGAGATAATAATTTATTTAAGCGCGAAGCTCCAATGACTGACAATGCCAATATTGTTTTATTTTTCTGGATAAACGTCCTCAATTTGAAAAATTATATTGAAATCTCACTCTAACCAGACGATACGCAAATAGGATAATAAATCGATATAAAGGAAGCCTCGTGTCCTTAACTAAGAAAATTCCATTCCCACGCATCACATACACGTCTCTGCATATTGGCTATTAGACGTATGGTTGCCTCGTCATGGCTTTCAAAGTTAGTAGTTTTCCTGTTAAAAAATACTTGAAAAATCGTAAAATAAAATATAACGTGTCTCGGCTATCGTTTGCACACCTTGGAGTTACGCTCGCCTCATGGGTCGATGGCAAGTTACATAGAACCGTATTACTTTACCAATGTGTATGCCAATGCGTGTCTACCTTTTGCCTATGCATCGACGTATGCGTATGTGTATCCTCGGGTCTATGAGAACTTTAAAGGATGTCATTGTAACTATATGCAATAACGATTCATATATGAGGCGAGTAAAATTGAATACTTTGAAAATGTAAAGCGTTCGAAGGACGTGGACGAGAAACATTACAGTGGAAATATTGGACTACGTAGCTAACGCTTATACTTTGGCAAAGGCAAATTCAAACCTTAATTAAGTATATAAAACATCAAAAAATATATTGAAAAATGTAGAACATTTTTATAATTTATTTTCACTAGGCTTTTCATAGATTTTAATTAGAAATTATTCAAAAAGGAAATTTATTCCTCTACATTCACGTGTTTTATCTCACAATTTGCCTGCCATGTGCTTTATTAATCTAATTAAAAAAAAAAAAAAAAAAAAAAAAAAAAAAAAAAAAAAATTACAGCTTACAAGTGTGGCGAGGTAAAAATAAGTGAAAAGTATATGAGCGAGAATTTATAAAAGTCAATAAATTCTTATTACAATAATAAATAAACACAGCGTATTCCTTATTCCTTTTCTTAGGTTCATTACAAATTTAAGGGTAAAATTTTAATTTTAAACTAATTAAAATCTTAAATTGTCTCTAACCTTGAAAATAAAAAATTCTACATTACTGGCTTTTTTATGTAATGATAAAGAAGTATGAAGATTTTTATAAAAGCCTTTAGTATGTGAGCATGTGTGCGGGCGCGTCTGTGCACAAAACGACAGTTAAAATAAAAAATTTTTATAAAATAAAAATAAATTCTTTTACAATTTTTTTTTTCTTTATTACGAATATACGAGTATCGTTTTATCTAAAATAACAAACTTCATTTGATACATATGTGATCGAGTTAAATTACAGGTTGAATGAAACAATTTTCAACGATTGATATTTTCGATAAAATATCTTATCAAAACATACATGTATTTAAATAAATAAATATTCGAAATTCTTTTAAGTACTAAATAATAAGGCTTGTAAATATTAAAAATTCAAGGCTTGTAATTTGTAATAGGTAGTAGCAAATTTTAGATATTTCGAAAAAAATAAACGTTAGTTTCGTGCAAAATAACAGCTCTTATTTAAAGTTAATAATGATAAATGAAATATATATTCTAAAGCCTTAAAATTAATTATCAATGTTCATTCGTACAAAGTTATCCCAATTATAATTATAACGAAATGTAAGTAAACGATGAAACATATCATAAAAAAAAATATATCAATAGATAATGAATAGTTGCCTAGTAGTATAAAAATATTGTATATTTATAAAATAATAGAAATTTTTCATTACGGAGATTATATATAATTAAATAATTAAACATTCATTGGATTGAGAGTAAGCGATTTAATTACTAATAATTCAATTATATACAATTCATAATGAGTCGAGAAAATGATAAGCTGAATGTAATAAAATTTATAAATAATAGAATAAGCTTAATCAAAATTTAGCCAACTGATACATTGTATTACCATACTTTATAAAGCTTCACTATTGATAATCATTAATTTGCAATACACAATGCGCAATTATTAATAGTAACATGCAATATAACGAATTAATTTCATTCTCCGGACTTTTGTATTTTCAATACGAAATCTTTCAAAGTCGACTCGTTTATATTCTCATAAAAATTTATCCTTTGATGTAAACAAATCATTGCTTTTATTTATAATACTTTCAGCGATAATCTCTATAATAATTGTATTCAAACAGATTATTTAAAGGTACCGCGCAACATTGTGTAAAAGTCAAGATTTACAAACAATGTTCATTTATAACGCCGTAACTATGTAACTGTAATTAGTTAAATGTTTAAATACCGCGTATTGCCATTATTTTCTAGTTTTATCCTCGACAGATTATCCGAAGTAATTTATATCCTTTAATTAATATTTTCTTTGATCCTACAGTGAATGAATTATGATTAATTCGAGTCAGTTTCCTTAGATAGCTTCTATCAAAACTTTCGATATGTACAGAGAAACTCAAATTAATATTATTATATTAATTATTTAAAGCCATTTGTTAATGGTATTTAATTATCTATACAGTCAATTATTCGTATTCCCATAACTTATTCTTCCATTAATTTTTCAATAATAATTCAGCATTATTAATTATATGCATTAAAACGAACTTAAAAATAAAAAAATATATATAACATTGAATAATATAATGATAAAGAGAAATTATGTATGTATATATCATCGTCATCATCATCATCATCATCATCATCATCATCATCATCATCATCATCTAAGCTATTTCATATAATCCATTATTCAAACAAGTTTTGAAAATATTTGAAACTAATATTATGAAAAATTAACTCATTAATTCAAAGAAAACGTAATCTTAAACCTTTCGATAATTATGCAAATAAGTTCTTTAAACATAACACGTTTATTCTTACCTTATCTATTTAAAAAATATCTATATACATATATTTATTAAAGTTCATATTTAAAAAAAAATACATATAAAATTATTGAAAATATGAATAGGTGGAACATGAATTATACCTATCAAACGTAATTTAAAATCTGTCGAATATTTATATTAGAAAATAATTAGTTGAAACACTTTTTACAATACTTAGTATTTTGCCAATACACAAGGTTATTTTTAAATTAAATTGAATTTATATTTTTGCAGCTGTCTTAATGTCAAAATGAAACGATAGAATAAAATAAATTATTTGTTGTCAAAGTAATTTGGAATTTTTTATTTGGTAAAATTTATTCTCGTCAAATACATTTTCAATTCGAAATTATTGCTTTAACAATTGTAAGCTATTACCAAACCAACACATCGACACTTAGAGAAATTATAAAACTCCTTTTCTTCAGCACTATCATAATAGCGGTTATCGTAATTATCTTAATTATTTAAAATCCACAATAATTCGTATGGATTTCAATTTATATAAGTGTGACAATTATTCTTTCACTTAGAGTACATGAATTGTTTCTGTTTTTTCTTCTTCTTTTTTTTTTTTTTTTTTTTTTTTTTTCAAATATATTTACCATAACAAATAATGTAATAGAATTTGAAGAATAACCAGTCTTACCAAACTATTTATGGACAAATTTCACAAATGATATTTTTTATTTGACAAAATGAATAAACCACGTAGCAAGAAAATTAGTTCTTTAAACTACCTTTTAATTTAAACTGATTTTTTTATCTTTAAACTACCGTGGCTACTTTTTTTCTTCAAAGTAGCATTTTAAGACAAAGGGGTCTACATTTTTGAATAGCAAGTACTACACTGCGTAGACGCTTATCCTCCAGCAAGTTCATAACCCTACACATTTTGTCAAATCCTACTTAATCCCTTTGGGATTACATCTCTAAAATGCTAAAAACGAAGAAAATGACGATATAAAATAATTCCTTACGTAATTTATTAAAGGGAGGCGGACCTTGTGGTCCTGTGGCGTAATCCGCCACATTTTCAGCTACAAGAGAAACGACAAATTTCTTATGAATGTTCCAATAGACAGGCTCGGACGGGCCAAAAGCCGATAAAGCATCCCTCAAAGCCTCCGATTCCTTCCCATTCCGACGCGGAAAGCGCAAACAACCATTACTAATCTACTACATTACTACGAGCAAATGCCTCAAAATAATTTTCTAAATCGTGAAATTCCGTAATCTCCCGTGGGCAGAGCCGCCGTGTCACGAGCTTCAGCGCAAGGATGAGATGCGGCCCAGTAAAAGCTTCGAGCGGGGATACGGCCTGCGCCAGGACACGGCCAGCTCGAGCTCGCCGTCCGGGCGTCAAGCCCAGCATTACCGTACCCTCCAGAGCAGTGGCCATCTCGCGGGTTCGAGGCGCCTCGTCGTCTCGGGGACGCCGAGCCAATCGCGCGACGTCAAGCGCTGGCATACCGCGCCCAAGGAGAAGCACAAGGTAAGGTCCCCCAACAACGGGGATATCTTTCATACACGTTTCCCTAGTTCAGATCCTCGCCTCCTGGATGTCCTAGTAGGGATAAACGTAAATCGTTCGAGGAGTGGCGGTGACACTGGAAAATGGGACACGTTTGTTTTAAACGGAAAAGTTGCATTCTGGTGGTGGCGGTGGTGGCGATGGGGGGGAGGGGGGGGGGAGGGGGGGCGTATGGAACGTCGTATATATAATCTAAGGGAAGCACTAATATAAACGGGATAAAAATTTTTCGCGCTAATTTTCGTAACGAGTGCGCGAAAACGCAAAAAACTTACTATTCGGTGCATAAAGTAATTTGAGTAATCTTGGAGCGCGTGCAATTAGTAGTACAGTGGACGACTGATTTTTTTTTTTTTTTTTTTTTTTTTTTTTTTTTTTTTTTTTTTTTTTTTTTTTTTTTTTTTTTTTTATCTATATATATTTAAGAGAAAATTCTATTGAATGGATTGATTTTTGGGATTTTAAGAATTTTTATATGGTAAAGGGGAGGGAATGGAAGGGACTGGGACGATAAGTAACGGTTGAAAATTTAATATTGATAAATCGCTAGGGATGGGCGATTGGCCAATATTTCCAAAAATCTGTGCTATAAATAATAATGTCGAGAAATTATTTGAAATTATTCGCGAGCGCGATAAGGTCAACGACGATTTAATAAACATCATTTGAACGTCGTATAAAGGACTGTTTGTGCTTTTAAATTAAGCCAAGCCACTGTGCCTTTGAAGCTAATATGACGAGTAATGTTTTTAGAGTGAATAGAGAAAGAATTAAATATAATTTATCGCGCCGAATAACGATGTAATGAACTTGAAAATAAATCTATGAGTTACGTTATATTAATAATGCCTTGATTATTGCTAGCTACTCGCTTAATGAAAGACGAAATTTAATATTAAATGGCGAAGTAATTTGCAATATCAAATTGGACCAAACGAATAATTATTGCTAAGGAATGCTTTGGGAGGAAAAGCCTTTACTCGTAAAATAACCAATAAATTAAAGAAATGAGCAATTTTTCGCTCTCGTTCGTTAAAAAGACAAGTTTATCGTTGACTTATCTTAATCATCGTCTTCATCTCTTTAACGCGATCGCTCGACAATCAGCCGCTCAATACGCATATTGCAGATATTAACTTTCCAACATAGCGATAACTTGATTTTTTACCGAGAGAAAAAGCACGAGGATTTTAAATAATCTACTATCAGGCGCGATATATATATATATATATATATATATATATATATATATATATATATATATATATATATATATATATATAATAAAGATGTGATGTGAAAAGTGGTCGAATTAATAGGATAGGGAGGGCCGTAGGATCCGATAGTAGATCGTGGCAACATCGCGTCGTCCTAGCTCAGCGGCGCCACGTTATTTCCCGATAAATAAATAAACAAACGGGCGAAAGGAATGCGCGAGAGATGTGGACGATAAGGAATTGAGGAGGCGGAAATTGCCGTTCCAGGTGCCAGCGCCCGTAGTCAGATGGAACATCGCGCCGAGCATGAGCAAACCTTACAAGTGCAAGGAGATCGAGCCGGCCAACATATCCTGCCAATGCCTGCACACAATGGAGAAACTTGGCTCCGGTCATATCGGCGAGGTATGCGTTAAAAGTCCTGGGAATGGAGGGCCACAGTCGCCAATAACGCCTCTAGCCCAGAGATCCCGCAACTTTCGCATCCCCAAATTCGAGGGAAATTAGAGGGAGCGAGGATGATAGATATGATTTTTGACCGGCGGACGAAGAAACGAGGCTCGCCTACTGATTTTACATTTGGGAATGATGAGTGACGATGAGGAGTTTCCATCGCATATTATCATTACATTGTGACCTCCTTCCTTAATTATTCTTTTCATTTAGCGTTTAATAATGCTGGATATGGCTGTATTAATCAGCACCAGCGTCACTCCTCCTTTCACTCAACATTCTTCTCTATTTCCATTATTTTAGTCACCGTTGGCAAAGTACGGGCGAAAGATTCGAAGGCTCGTCGAAAGGAGTGAAATTCTAATGACGAGCCTACGCCGCCTAACTTTCTTTAATACAGCCGACTAATACATTATTATTGATACAAGTACAATTGGAGGAAAAGTTTATATATAATTTTTCCCTTATTACGAAATATCACGAGAGAATGCTGACTGAACGTGCTTTGGCGAAAGTTAATTAATTAACAAATATTCAAAGTTTCGCACAAATTTCAGTCGGTTGGTTTTAACAGAACAAAATTCTCTTAATACTACAGATCATTCGCAAAATAATTTATTCCGTTTATTAATATACAATTCGATGTTTAATTAACGACTTTCTCTATAATTATCCATTATTCACAAATATAAGCTGATTTTTTCTTTTCTTCCAACACACAAACACAAACACAAACACACAAACACACACACACACACACACACACATATATATATAAGCCTATATTAATAGAAATCCAGACCAATAGCTCATAATTAAATATTAATAACGAATCTTGACTTTTCTAAATACTTCCAGGACTATCCGACTAAATTACTCTCTTGGGAAAAGGAACCCAACATTTGATCGGAACTTTTAAGTAAAAAATAACTACAAACACAATTAGAAATAAATGGATAAAACTTTTTCATATTTTCTAGCAAGTTAGAAATTAATATATGCGTGCGTGCGTGCGCGTATAGATAAGAAAAGATAAAAAAAAGGCTATATCACTAATATTAGAAATTATATAAGAGCCAAATTAATACTACAAATGTTCTAATACTTCCCATTGGTATAAGTAAATCAAATTATTTTGACTGTTATATAACTTTAAAACTTTATTTCAATTATACATAAATTTAATGCAAATACTATCCAACATTATCAAACATTATTGAACATGTATCGATAAAGATGTCCATATTTACTATTTTACATATTCATTTAATTCATACTTAAAAAATACACGATCTCCGAGTCCAAATTGCTGTGGGAATATTTCAGTTTTATGTATGAAAAATTTTATATTCAAATAGTAATTATAATTCATTTTTAAACAAACTTTATATGTATATATATATAACGAACCAATACATTTAAAGATGCAAAAGTTCCTTCTCGTGTGCAGATTATCGACTATTTCAACTTTATACAGAGTTTCAGCAATTTGAACTTTCGGCTTTGCCAATTCGCATATCATATCGAATATGTATATAAAGTTAAAATGAAAAATGGACGGACAGACAAAAGTGTAAATACCAATTTGTATTGATAGACTGTAATAGAACTATAATAATAAAAACAAAAGGTTCTAATTCTATTTCTTTATTTATTCATTCATAATTAAGTACATAATTATCGCGTAGCACTGACGATAAAATCTATTTTATATAGCATTGGTTTTTTTTTTTTTTTTTTTTTTTTTTTTAT
>NW_011948665.1:0-1881 GCF_000503995.2 Ceratosolen solmsi marchali
GCACTGACCCAAAACATGGCGAAAAAATTTGGGAAGGATCGGGTTCTTATATCGCGAGTATTTGTCGCCAAAACCATATAATATTACCTTAAAATATTCGGAAATTTATAACTGATATCACTCGTTCTTTATACTAGTCGCAGTCTGCACTCTCCCCTACATGGCGAAAAAATTTGGGAAGGATCGGTCTCGTGGGTCGCCCGTATTTGTCGCCAAAACCATATAATATTACCTTAAAATATTCGGAAATTTATGCCTAAAATCACTCGTACTTTAAGCAATTGGTGACCGGTATTTTCCCCTACAGGGAGAAAAAATTTGGGAAGGGTCGGGTTCTTAGATCGCCAGTATTTATCGCACAAACTCTATGCTGTTGCCTTAAAATATTCAGAAGTTTATGACTGAAAATCACTCGCACTTTAAGCTGTTTGTGGCCTGCACTGTCGCCTACATGGCGAAAAAGTTTGGGAAGGATTGCGTTCTTAGGTCGCCAGTATTTATCGCACAAACCCTGTGCTGTTGCCTTAAAATATTCAGAAGTTTATGACTGAAAATCACTCGCACTTTAAGCTGTTTGTGGCCTGCACTGTCGCCTACATGGCGAAAAAGTTTGGGAAGGATTGCGTTCTTAGGTCGCCAGTATTTATCGCACAAACCCTGTGCTGTTGCCTTAAAATATTCAGAAGTTTATGACTGAATTCACTCGTACTTTATGCTGTTCGCAGCCTGCACTGTCCCATACATGGAGAAAAAATTTGGGAAGGATCGGGCTCGTAGATCGCCAGTATTTGTCGCCAAAACCATATAATATTACCTTTAAATATTCGGAAGAATATGACTGAAATTACTCGAACTTTATGCAATTTGCAGCCTGCACTGTCTCCTACATGCCGAAAAAATTTGGGAAGGATCGGGCTCGTAGATCGCCAGTATTTGTCGCCAAAACCATATAATATTACCTTTAAATATTCGGAAGAATATGACTGAAATTACTCGAACTTTATGCAATTTGCAGCCTGCACTGTCTCCTACATGCCGAAAAAATTTGGGAAGGATCGGGCTCTTAGATCGCCAGTATTTATCGCACAAACCCTATGCTTTTACCATAAAATTGTCGGAAGTTTATGCCTAAAATCAATAGCACTTAAGGCTATTTGCAGCCTACACTGTCCACTACATGGCTAAAAAATTTGGGAGGGATCGGGCTCTTAGATCGCCAGTATTTATCGCACAAACCCTATGCTATTGCAATAAATTATTCAGAAGTTTATGACTGAAAATCACTCGCACTTTAAGCTGTTTGTGGCCTGCACTGTCGCCTACATGGCGAAAAAGTTTGGGAAGGATTGCGTTCTTAGGTCGCCAGTATTTATCGCACAAACCCTATGCTATTGCAATAAATTATTCAGAAGTTTATGACTGAAAATCACTCGCACTTTAAGCTGTTTGTGGCCTGCACTGTCGCCTACATGGCGAAAAAGTTTGGGAAGGATTGCGTTCTTAGGTCGCCAGTATAAGATCGCCAGTATTTGTTGCCAAAACCATGTAATATTGCCTTAAAATATTTGGAAATTTATGAGTGAAATCACTCTTACTTTATGCTATTTGCAGCCTGCACTGTCCCCTACATGGCGAAAAAATTTGGGAAAGATCGGGCTCTAAGATCGCCAGTATTTGTTGCCAAAACCATGTAATATTGCCTTAAAATATTTGGAAATTTATGAGTGAAATCACTCTTACTTTATGCTATTTGCAGCCTGCACTGTCCCCTACATGGCGAAAGAATTTGCGGAGGATTGCGTTCTTAGGTCGCCAGTATTTATCGCAGAAACCCCCAGAAAAAATAACTTAAAGTAATAATTCAAATTATTATTATTAATA
>NW_011948437.1:0-15073 GCF_000503995.2 Ceratosolen solmsi marchali
TTAAGATACGTTAGTACACATAATCAGACATTGAGTATACAATAGTGATTATATAATGAATTAGTCGGATTCCAGTAGCAGTTCGTAAATCAAAAAATTAGTTTTATTTTGTGATAGATCCATATTATTGTAAAACGAATGTGTATAGAAGAAAAGACGGAGAAGGATTAAATATAAAACTTTGGTATACGTAATCTAATAAATGAACTACCACTGCAATTCACCATATTAATAAAATAGTTTATTGAATTTATTAATTTAAATCATTGTATTGATGTAAAAGTAAAATTATCTTGATTAGCTCAGTAGTGTCATGATATTTCACGAAAGATGACGTTTTACACTAAAAAAATTTGCATTATATCCTTCAAATAAATTGTAACGCATTTTCTCCAGATTGTCTATTTTATCTTCTATATTTTATTTTTACTGTTGGTAAATACAGTAACACATTGTAAATATTAATATAAATTCAAATACAATAAATATAAATATATTGGCGTAAACTATCAATGCAATTAATAATAAAATTTTTTTTTTTTAAATATTTGTTTAAAAAATTTATTACATCCTTAAGTAATTGATTTCATACTAAATTTAATACTTCTTATGTCGTAGTATTCTATTGATATCTCTACGTATATTACAAATTTAAAAGAAAAATTAAACATTCGAGTTTCTTCATTAGTTCAATTTATTAATTAATAAAAGCCACGCATTACCGAGATAGAGATGATAAGAAATTGAGTCTTAAGGAGAAAAGATTAAACATTGTCGATAAATCATATTATTTGCATTTTCCAACCTATATAATAAAACAATAATATTTATTCAATTGCTATAACTTTAGTTAAATAGCAATATAAAGATTGAGAATTATGATTCGATTTGTTGCATGGAAATACGCCTTAACTTTACGTTTATAAAACACGGGAAATGAAAGTTTTACGGTGAAAACTGATTTTTTAATAGTGGAAACCCTGACCATGGCCAATTCTTATTCTCTGGTAATCAAAAAGATTTTTAATATTTGTAAATTTATATAAAATAATTAATTTTTTTTAGTTTGTTTTTAATTTAGACTTACACTTTAGATGAAATTAGATTAGCTTTCTTATGTACGTGATAAGGTTATAGACATTATCAGGGTAATTCTCATTGAAAATAATGAAGAATGCAAGAATAAAATTACCGCGTATTTTTAAAATAGAATTATTCACATTCGTTTATTAAACATTAAATCACTATATTAATTGTTATATATTAGTATTTATAAATAATACTTATAATAAAATTATTAATTTATAAATAATTCTTATTGCTATAATATTTGTAAGACATTTAATAACAAATACAATTTGAATAACGAATTGTTAGAACTTTTTTTATAATTATAAAACATAATACGTTTATTATTTTTTTAATATTACTATATTATTATAATAAATTAAATAATTTTATTATTCAATCAATCGAATATTTTCTATCTGCTTATTGTATATAATTATGTAATGGCGTATTTGTTTAATAACTTTAATAGTATTTACGTAATTAAAAGATCGCTATTTATTATAATACTTTATTATTATTATTATTATTATTATTATTATTATTATTATTATTATTATTATTGTTATCGAACGTTTTTATTATTTAACATTATAGTGTGTAAGATTTATATATAATTATGGAATGTTAGATAATTAAATTTTATCCATAAATGAAAAATAGCAAAATAATTTTATAATATTAAAATTTTACACATTAACTCGTCGATTATTACGTATTAATAAACTGTACGTAGCAAATTAATATAATTGGTAATATAAAGGCAATGCATTTCAGCTAGAAATCTGTGTAGATTCTCTTGAATCTATTCAAAATGCACTAGAGGGTGGTGCCGACCGTCTCGAATTATGCAATGCCTTATCAGAAGGTGGACTAACGCCTAGCTTCGGGCTAGCGAGACTAGCCAAGAGAATTTCGACAATTCCAGTTTTTGCAATGATTCGAATCCGAGGAGGTGATTTTGTTTATGAGTCGGATGAGCTGGGTAAAAAATCATTTCTATTTGTTGGATTAATTTTTGGTTTTACCGGCTGTAAGTCATAATTACAATACAATGTATTGACTAGCCTCCCAAATAATAATAATAATAATATCATTTCATGAAAGTTAATCATTATTACTACTAATGAAATACATAAATTAACGGCTAGCAGAAATTTATTTTATTTTCTGGTTTAATAATAGAGGATGGTAATCTAACTTACTTTGCTTACAATCATTAACTTTAAATGACAATATTTACATTAAACTTAATAGCATACTTAATTTTTTGGTCTAACGGTAAATATCTTCTAATGTGATTGAACTTATAATATATAAAATCTATGCAGTGAAATAAGATTAATGAAAATGGAATATACGAATAAAATGATATTTAAGAATATTAATAATTTGTTCGAGCACGTTACATGAACAACCTTACAATAATTGAATGATACGTAATATATGAAAATGATTATGAAAATAATTTTACTCTGCTAACGAGAAGTATTCTTTTTGGAAATAGATGCTATGCTGGAAGATTTGAAATTATTGAAGACCATTGGCATTGACGGCTTCGTCTTCGGTGCTCTCACCAACACAAGACAACTCGATATCCCTGCTTGCAAGAAGATCATCGAGGCATCAGATCCACTTCCAGTCACCTTTCATCGAGCTTTCGATGACGTAGACGATCCAATGCAAGCCCTAGACAAGATCCACGAGCTTGGCTTTTCGAGAATTTTAACATCGGGTCAGAGCAAGTCGGCCGTCGAAGGTGTCGACTTAATTGCAAAATTGATCGAACAGGCGAACTATAAAATTATTATTATGCCTGGCGCTGGGATTAACGAAAGTAACATTCTGAGTATAAAAGTTAAGTCAAGTGCGACAGAATTCCATGGCTCGGCCAAGAAGATAAAAAAAGACGTTGATTTTAGGATCGGTAATAGCAATGGTCTTGGGGTCACTAATGCTGAAACTGTGAAATTGATGGTAAAGGCTTTAAAGGGAGGACCGTGAAATTGACTTTACAAATATATGACAGTAAATTAAATTTATTTTACTGTAATGAAATTGGAAATATTACAAATTTATGAAGGGGACATGCCTTTTTCAAATGACGGCGAATTTAACTTCAACCTAACTAAAATAGTCTATCTATATTAATAAAGCAATCAAAAGCATGAATTTTATATTTCGTAACTCAATATTAATAATATTATACAATTTTAAAAGGCTTTCATAAACTATATTGAATTTTTCAGTTAATTTTATAATTAATATATATATATGTATATTATACGCGAAGCATAACTCTACTGCAAATACAATAACAATGTTTTTTAACAGTTTTATAGGCAAAGAAAATAAAATACTGGTATTGAAATAGAATTAAATTGATTAATATTTCTAACTAAATTTGTATAAACAAAAAATTTTAAAATTGATTCGAATTCACATGAACTTGTGATTTTAAATCATTACTGTTTAGCCCTTTCAATTATTCTTATAATTAATTAACACTTTAATACATTAATTAACTTATAATTAATAAACTATTAATAATAACAATAATAATAAAAACAATAATAATAATACCAATAATAACAACAATAATAATAATAATAACAATAATAATAATAATAATAATAATAATAATAATAACAATAACAATAACAATAACAATAATAATAATTAATATAACAATAATGATAAATATTATTTTCTTAAAATATATCTATATTGTTAAGTGTATTAATTTTTATTAAGTAAAATTTTATTACTCATAGCATTATTAACAATTTTTTATTTCAGTATTATACGTATTATATGCTTCTATATGCTCATTAAACAAAAGTTAGATATTTATAAAAGCTAAAAGTTAGTATACTATTTATTATTAAAATTCAAAGTGTATCAAAATAATTTGTTGTTAATATTAATCTACAAATATATGAAAATTGATATAAATATTTTTAATAATGAAAAATAACAGTTAATAATTCGTAAACTTAATGCAATAATCACCGTTACAATCAATCAACGTATCTTATTAATAATCAATTGTCAATTCATCATATCGAACACATATATGTTGTTTATTTATCAATTATTTTAAATGAATAATATTAAAAATATGGCTATAAACTAACAATTTATAAAATTCTGTATGGTGTCATGAAACTCGTATTTATAGAATAAAATTAATAAATAACACATACGATTGTATCTTAATGAAAATTTTTCTCATATATTTGTAATTAATAAATAAATTAAAGTATATTCTTTAGAGGTTAAAAACAGAAAAAATAATAAAAACTATCTCAAATTTTTTATAAATATTTACAAATTTTGCATGAAAAAAACGAAACAGATAAAATATCTATAAATAATATACCTGAATAAAGATGAAATCTAAAGCTTGAAATGATGTTAAATATTATACATCTAACTTTACTATCAATACGGATAATTAAAGGAACTTTTAACGTATAATTATGTGATGATATGTTTGTAGAATTTTAAAAGTTAAAATAATATTAAATCTAAAAAAAATGCCTACAAAAATGAATGTATTTTTATCGAGGAGTTAGACATAATTTGCTCACACCAGGCTATAGCTGGTTATTTGCATATATAAATGTAGCTGCCCTACGCTAAAAATATTTCTTCCCGAAGAATAAATAAATTAGGCATATCAAAGTAAAATATCAATCGATTGAGACTCACAATCTTGTTCGGAAATTTTCTCATCACTCAGTATTTGGCTGTTGATTCTCAAACTCGTATGACAATAAGAATAAATATATAAATGACATTATGAAAGAATGTTATGGTATGTTTTTCCATCCTATCGAACGAAATGTTTTCGAATGAATTAATTGTGGCCTAAAGAATAATTATTCTCGTAATGCTTTTAAAAATCTTTGACTATAACAAAATTTTGTCCTATTCATAATTAATTAATACTAACAAGAGAGTGAAGAAATATATAAAGGACAAGATGAAAGTTTTGAAAATGTATTTCAATATATTAACGTGCTTTGGCTTTTGGATACCAATATTTTGGACATATAAATGGTGCGGAAAACTACATAATTTTATTTGCGTTTTTCTCATTCTACTGCCATATTGGTTAGCTTTTGGCCAAATAACACGAATTTTATTTGATGTAAAAAACTTGGATGAAATGACGGAAACATTGTTTATTTTATTGACTACCATCAACGTTTGTTGTAAAGGTGCTAATTTCCTTCTACACCGTGAAGAAATAATCGACCTCATGAAATTGTTAACCCTGGACTGGGCTAAACCACATAATATACAGGAATTAGATATATATAATTCCTGTAATAACATCATCAGGTCAACTTTTGATTATACTTCTTAATGTAACAGTACGCAGGTGTCGAAATATTGACATACTGGTTGTATCTTTGTTTAATCAATTTTTATTGTCAATAATATGAGTGGAGGAGAGGCATTTTAAATTTGTAAACTTGAACGGCATAATTCTTAATTCTTACTAATTGTCAGTATGATTGATTTAAAAATAAGATAACAATTTATTATGAAAGTACGATAGAAAGTATTAGAAGCTGAAAAACGAAAAACTATTACGTAATTTTATAAAATCTTTCCTAAATAAAAATGAAAAAAAATTGCTTCGTAACGATGTAACAATGTGCCATCTATGTAAGACAGGTTTACATCACTTTTATGACAATTATTATTATACATTTAAGATAATGATAAATTCTCTAATTTTACTATTAATTTGTAATTATTGTCTCCTCAATGTTACGAAAATGCTCTCAAATTAATCTATTTCCAGGCGTATTCTCATCAATTGGAAAGTTTTTTAATTCTTAAGTATCTTAATATGTTTCTCAAGTAAAGCATTACGGCTATATGCAATCTACTTAGCTTTTTAATAATTTATGTATATTCTGCTAGTTCTTCCAGTTACGTTCCATCAATTTAAAATCTTTTTTAAATAAAATTTTGAAATGATACGCTTTTATGATTAGTAATTATGACAAGTAATTCTAAAAGTAAAATACAATAATCCTTGAAGAAAAGAAAAAAAAATGAATTCATAATTATTGCCTTTCATTTCATTAAATATGTAGATGTCTTTATTGTACATTAATAGTCATAATTTTATTAGAAAAAAAAAAAAAAAAAAAAAAAAAATTAAGTTTATATAATAAAAAAGAACACCATTATATATTTCAACGATTAAGCATAATAAATAATCGTATTGTTATGATATGATGGAATCAACGTAATTTACAAAATATATCTATAATGTCTTGTATAAATAATTGTCTTTATCATTTCGTTACATTATTGAAATCGCATTAAAATTTAATAATCACTCAGTGATGATTTTTATACTTTAATGCACGTAATCGTCGCTCATATGACCTTAAAAGGTGCGGCGCGCATAGAAATATTATTCTCGCGTGTATAATCATTTGAAAATTTATAAGTTATATAATATATAATATAATTTTTATAACCAACAATCAATAATTGTTTTTGAACATGGATATTCGGCCTCAATGCATAATGACATACCTGCCTCGTACTGCCGCGAATGATGATATGAATGAACAACGGCAGCTCTATTTTTAATAGAAAAAACAACAACAAGGAAATAGAAGGATTTAGAAAAGCTTTTACGTACAGAAAAATTTGTCTCTACGTACAACCGCCCTATTCGAGATAATCAAGCAACTCTCGGTAATTATAGGCGATGAGAGAAATCGGGCACATTGAGGCAACAAATAGACCAACTCTAAGTTATTCTTTATATTATATACTGTAGCCATGGAATATTTGTTATTATATAAATGTTATTATAAATAATAGATTATTCGAACGAGAATTTCAATCAAAATCGGTCTCAATAGCTTTATAATAATGATAAATGATTCTCTCATATCGTAAATATTGGTTCAAACTTATTGGGAAAAATATCAATGTAATGAGAATATTAGATTCTCTCTTACCTATTGTATTCGTCGCTTTATCTCGAGTGATTATCATTTGCAAGATACTTTTAAAAAGACTTCTCAGCTAAAACACTTGTCTAATTACTAAGAAATCAAAAAATAGATAAATGAGTAACACTTTCATTTAAAATAATATACATATTGAATTATTGAATACTTATATATAATATGATAATATGCAGGATGGTCGGATTGATTGATCTTGTCCTAGGCGAATCAACATTGTTCTTCGGACTAATTGCCCCAATTTTTGATGATAAGAGGCAATATACCTTGCCTGCTCAAGTCTGGCTGCCCTACAATTATACGACGTCACCAATAATATACTGGTTAACTTATATTATGAATTCCGTCTGTGCAATATCTATAGCCAATCTGTCGGTTGTCATGGACGTTATTATCTATGGGTTTATGTTAATCACTGGTTGTCTAATCGATTTACTCGATAACCGGCTCGTTCATTTAGAAAAAAATATGAAACATTATAGCACGGAGCATCCCGTTACTTCAACAAGTGTAAATCAAGAGGCGCGACTTCTAAAGCAAATTATTCACAATCATATTTTCATATACGAGTTAGTATAATCTTACGGCATTACAGGCACTTTCGAGATAAATAAAATCGATTTTTTATATCTAGAAGAATATTGATTATTTTTCTAGATACAAACAAAACAAATCAATATTATATTTATTCATATAACAATAATAGTTAATATTCAAGTTAAAAGTGGTGTACATAAATTATCAAAAAAATTAAAATTTAAAATTATTTACACAATGTATATATTTATATTTTTGATTATTAATAGAACGAATGAGTAATCGTGGATAAATAATTTCAACATAACATATTATAAAAGAAAGTTATTTTTGAAAAATCGATTTTTTTTTCTCCAGATTCTATAATGTATACATATTTCTAACGAATAACTTTGCTTAAAGGATATTAATGTTTTACTATAAACGATAATAAAAATCATTTCATTAAAAATAGATGGATTAGTTGATTTTTTTTTTTTTTTTTTTTTTAATATATATGAGAATAACAGTTATAGGGAAAAATCATAAAACGATTAATTAAAAAATTGATTTATCAATTAATTGACAAATTGCATTTAATTAATAGATTTGCTGATAAATTTATAAGGATATTTAGTTTATCAATATGCTCACAATTCGTAGTTAGCTCCGTAGCCCTTTCGGTGAGTATTTATCAACTGAGTGCCGATACTTCAACCACCAATCCTGACTTTTATATGAAACTGCTGTATCTATGTACTATGATGACACAATTATATTTATTTTGCTGGTTCGGAAACGAATTGACGCTCAAAGTAAGTGCACATACACAAAATTAATTCAATTTGTTTTTTTGGTGCAACAATTAATTGTACAATAGATTGTGGTTGTATAAATTCGTATCTAATTCAATGTGTGACAATATTTCAATCCAACATTTGGTATTCCATGCTTAAAAATCAATGTATTAAAAATATTTACTGTTTTAGAGCCAAGAATTAGGAAGATCCATATTTAAATGCAATTGGACTTTGTTTCATATAGAATCTGTCAAAAGCCTTTTGTTAATATCAATTCGTTCAACAAAACCAATCGTCATATCCTGTGGATGTTGCATAACATTTACCTTAGATACTTTCAGCAAGGTTGGTATTTTTTTATTTTTTTTTTTTAATTTATTTAAATATTTGATAAGATTATTTTTCATTTTCAAATCATATATGAATTATGAATTATTCAGATTCTAAAGGTTTCTTATACAGCCTTCAATGTACTCAGAGATTCAGCGTGAACTTCAAAATTATTTTGAGGGCTTTGATAACGCGCATATATAATTAATTTCTTAACATTCAATTATATTTTTAATACAATCAGTATTTCGCATTTCTCTTATATATTTTATAATACATATTTATATAATTATTAAGTAAATATAATAGATTTATATATATATATATATATATATATATGATCTACGAAAATTATTGTTAATTAAATATTGCTGTATCACATAATATCGATTAATATAATTGTTAAATAAAAATAATCACGTCCAAGTCAAATAGAATATTGTAACATAAATATAACATACGCAATAAGAAATAAAATGTAAGTTTAAAAGATTATGCGTTATTATTAATATTATTAAAAGACAATGTGAAATTTTATTTAAGAATAGAATGGAAGTAGGAGTGGTAGCTCGAAATTTCATAAGTATTATGTTGAAATGAAAATTAACTCCCTATAAAAATTAAGAAATTGTTTTTGTAGAAATTGTTTAAATAATTCTTAATATTTTTTATTTGTTTCAATATTGCAACATGTTTTTACAATTTAAATGTTATGCGAAAATTTCTAAGTACTCGGATTTTACTGACAATCTAGCGATCACAATTATTTTAAAAGCAACGAGCATTCGGTACGAAATGATTCTACTTATAATATTTTACGTACCGCGCAGGCACATGCGTGTTCAATCACATACGTAATAGAATATAAAGCTCCATGCATAATGCATAATTTTATAATAAGCGTAATTCATCGCTTACGTAAATGTAGGAAGGGGTTGAAAAATAAAAAAAAATGAGGAAAACTTCTGCCACTTGCTTTATATGCTTCAATCGTATAGAACTGCAAGAATAGAAAGCAATAAATTTTAATTATTTTCAACATATAATAATTTATTTTGAAAATATATTCGTAAAAAAGTCATTAAAATCTTTTATCATTTTTCATTAATAAAGAGAAAAAAAAAAGTTAATAACGATTGAGTGATTTTTTAAAAAAATTAACAGACAAAAATAAATCACATACAAAGTATTATATTATAAAAAAGCAAATATGAAAGCTGATTCAATCGCATTCTTGGTAGGAACGGCTACAGGACTTTGGTTCCCAAGACATTGTAAATCAACTTTGGCAAAAAAATTATACACAGTTTATACGTACATCTCGTTTACTCAAATTATCTTGGTTCTAATAACGCAATGTATCTTTTTGCTGTATTACGTAAAGAATATCTATGATTTTACTGAAACTTCGTTTATGATGATCACAATCGTATGTGCCGTCATCAAGGCAATTAATTTTCTTCGGCATAGAACGCTCATAATACACTTATGTGAAATACTAATAATGAATGACTTCAAGCCGCAATCTAATCGAGAGAAGAATCTGTGTTCTCATTATAATAAACTATCGAGGTCTTTTGAATTCAAGATAATTTTTATTATTTATTTACTTTGATTTTCGTTAATAATAAAATTAGAGCACTCACAATTATTATAACTAAAGTGAAGAAATTATAAGTGAAAATAATACAAATATAATTATATTTTATAATATATTAGACCGTTAATATATTTTAATGATTCGTTGCTTAAATAAGCCAATTTTTTATTCTTACGCAATACTATATCTTGTTTTAATTTGAAATTCTTTGCAAATGAAAGTTATTTATTATATTTAAATTCTTGAATGTAAATAATTAATTCTTATATTAATCAAAATTCTTATATGGTCCATAAAGTCATTTAAAGAATTATATCACTGTAGAAGTACGAGAAACTATATTTTTCCTCGAATATTGGTTTATTATCTTGTAAATTAGCATTAATTTGTTTTACATGCAAATAAAGTTTTTGAGTGAAACTTTAAAAACAGCGTGGCCGAATGTAATTCTGTTCTGTATTATATTATGGATATGAAAATATCAAGATGACAGTATATGATAACTTTTCGTTACCGACAAATACACCGATAAATAATCGAAATAATTAACAGAAATTATTGTTCATCGATCCTCATACTATTCTATAAAAAAAAAAAAAAGAAAAAAGAGCGAAATACTAAAAATACTATAAAAAAAAAAAGAAAAAAAAATTGAAAATTAAATATACACAATTTAAATTATGAATTTTTTTATCGATTTAATAATTTTGTATTATATGCCTACAATTTCTTAAATAATATTTTTTATAAATTATGATACGAATATGACTTATATGGCCTATTCCTTAATAGGAACTTATATTTCACTTTATTATTAATTAAAAAAAAACTATGTGACATAACTGATATATGCAGTAGTCTAAATTTATAAAATCAATGTGACTGGATATGACAATGATGTTAATACTATTATTATATTATAAAAATTGTAGCAAACCTGAGAAATCATATGTAAGGTACATCAGCTATCTAGTTTTTAAATACCTTACTATATCACAGTCACATACTCTATAAACTTGAAAAAAGAAAGACGAGTAAGATATCAACCTAAGAGTGTGCCAATACAATTCTAAAATTTAAAGGTAAAAAATTTAATTTTACATTTACTCTTTATAGAATTAGGAAACCTCTTTTCAGAATTAATCGAAATAGTATTGTTCTGCGCATCTCTCTCACGGCATTTTCTAATAAATTGATGTCAAATGTCAATAATATGCTCCAAATAGGATTAAGAATTGAGACAGAATATTTTTTGCAAATTGACATATTTTTTATAAAATAATCAATTTTTTTTTAAATCAATTTAATTTAAAAAAAAAAAGAAGAAAAAACTCAATAATCGTTGTAATTAAAATATATCATGAAGTTATCAGATATTTATGTTCAAAACAATATTTTAACAATGTTCTATACAAATTTTTTTATTTCCTTTTAAGTTGATAATTACAGATAGATTAAATTATTCAGTTTCACATTTTAAACAAAACTTTTGCTTAAAATTGAATTTGTCAGCATCATCGAAGAAAATCTTAAAAATTAAGTTATTTAGATTGTTAATGTGTTTATATATCTGTATATGTATCTATATATGTGTAATGTACGTATATCTATATATAATGCATATACAGAATTAAATAAAAATATTTTTTTTTTGCAGTATAAAATTAAATTATTAATTTTAAACCTTTTATTCGGCCTACTACAGTGGTGTAACCCTTTATTATACAAAATGTAGTAGAAATAATTGTATTTTAATATATTACGCGTCGATATTAATTTTGTTAATATATGAATATATTGCATAATCTAGAAATTTGGAATTATTTTGCATGGTAGTTGGTAGTATAACTGCAGTATCCATATCGGCATGGCCCCTGATAGCTGCAAAATATGAACTGGATTTACCAATGAAAGCATGGGTTCCTTTTGATATAAAAATTAGCAAGAATTACTTATTTGCCTATATACATCAGAGCATGTCAATATTAATGGTTGCTTGTTACCATTTCACCGTTGATCTTCTAATGAAGGATTTAATATACTACACATCCGTACAATTAGATTTCGTAATTTATAGATTACAAGATCTTTCTGTGAAAACTTCAGAAGCTATCAAAGCTAATATCCCAATGAATGAGATACGAATAATGGAAAAAAAATTCATATCTCGATGTGTTCAACATCACATTATGATTTACGCGTAAGAGATAAAACTATTATTAATTTTATTCTAAAATATTTTAAATATAATCATATCTTAAACTTATTTTTATACTTAAGAGAAAGAAAGAAAGAAAAAAAAAAAAAAGAAACACATAAAAAAATTATATTACCTAACAATCTCAGTTTAACTTCAAATACCTATTGAAAAAAATTGATTCATAATGGTTTACAAAAATAAATGTCTTTTATTATTAATGATATTCTATATTATAAATATTCTTACAACTTGTAATTATATGATTAAGGTTTGAAAAATATCTACATGGTTTATTTATTTGAAAATTATCATAATTAATTGAATATTTTATTCAAAAGTAAAAATTCATATCTATTTAGATTGTCGCTGTTAATAAAAACTCGGAAAATAATAATCAAATTAATTAATTTCAGTAGCGTTAAATTAGTTAATAATCATAATGTCTAATAGTTAAGTATTTTACTAAATGTATATATATATATATATATATATATATATATATGTAATACATTCGAAACATTTATGAAAAAAAGGTTTTTGTCGATTCACCAAGTTTTAGTGTTAAAGAATAAACCGAAAAGACTCTTAGAATTGAATATTGATCGAAACGTTTTAATTATTACCTTAGATATGCTGAAAAACTAAATGAAGTTTTGTTCCCAATAATTCTCACGCAGTTTACAACAAGTTTTTCGATATTGTGCGTGACTGGTTATTTACTAATCAAGTCATCCATATTAGAAACTCTTCGTTTCATTAGTTATGTAATAGCTATGTTGGTTGAAATTTTCATTTATAATTGGTATGCCAATGAAGTTTCAACGAAGGTTCAATCTTACTTTAAATAAAATTTATATACATAATTGCAGAGGATTTAAGTATATAAATAAAATATGAATAAATTTATTTTTCAGAGTCTGGATTTTAATTTATGTATTTCTGAAATAAATTGGACTGCCATGCATGTTCAAAGTATGAAAGAAATAACAATTATGATGATTCGCTCGACATCGCCAATAGTTTTTTCATGCGGTTCATTAATTCAATTATCTTTGACGAGTTTCATGAAAGTAATTTGAGTTTTAATTTAAATTTTATGTATTTTAACTTAACATTAATAGACTTATACTTTTATAGATATTAAAAATATCATACTCAGCTATTAATCTTCTTATATCATCATGAATTCTTTCAAAATGTTCTTATGAAGCATTGACAATTAATACTATTATGTACGATCAAAATACCTAAGGTGCGGATAGATGCTGCACGTTAACAAAAAAAATTTCTATATGAGTATTGACTATAAATAGTAAATATGCATTGCATATAAATGGTTGGAAATAATTTATTAAATTTGAAATTTTATAAAATTTTAATTATTTCAATCTCCAATTATTTAATCTTCAATGATGTATTTGAGTTTAGTTTAAAATAATTGACCACAATTTAACAAAACAAGCATGAAATCAACCATTAACAATTTAAAAAAATTAATTCAGAATACATGCGAGATGGTACTACATCATTAATAATAATTACATACTTGTCTATTAATGTTATTTAATCGCATTTATTCGCATTATTTATGAAAATATAAATTTATTTGTTCAATTTGTGAGATGCATATAATTAAATGATACTTAATAAAATTTTCTCTCATTTTCTATATTATCAACTAATGTGTTTTATGAATAATATCTGGCATTAAATAAGTGTACTTTAATAAATATTTTTATGATTCGAAATACATTATATTTTATTATTTGAATTAATATGAATTTCAATATGCTTTTATTATAAATAAATTATAATAAATTTTTATTCTCATGTGCATGTTATATAAATTTAAAAATATTTAAACTATAATAATTTTATAAAAAATTTTATTACTTAATTTTACCACTTCATTAATTAGCCAAATCTTTCTATTCTTATGTATTTAGTTTGAAAAGATAGTTTAATCTATCACTTATTTTCTATGCTTAAGAAAATTGAAAGTACAGTGTATAAATACCGACTGAATTAATTAAAAAAAAAATCCAGAAATATAAGAATAAATTAATTAAAAAAAAAAAAAAAAAAAGAATTATGTTAAATATTATGTTTTCCGAAAAAAACATAAAACATACAAAAACATAAAACATAAAAATTAGTTTTATAATTTTTCTAATAATCGGACTATTTTTATAAAAAACTTACTGTTTCATAATATATATTTTTAATTCAATAAGCCATTTTCTCGCACAATAGAATAGTTTGAATATTTTTAGGTAAGTTGAGTAATAATAAACATTAACTCTTAAAAATATCTTGATAATAGAAAACCAATGCAATCACTGTAATTGATAAATGTTTAATAATAACTATATATATATATATATATATATATGGTTTTTAAGCTTTTATTATGAAAAAAGAAAAAAAATTATAATAATGATTGCAACGCTAACAGTATACATATATACATATAATTATTACCTTTACTTTAAATAATTATTAAGAGCAATATGTATATATATATATATATATATATATGTGTGTGTGT
>NW_011948437.1:16823-97610 GCF_000503995.2 Ceratosolen solmsi marchali
TATATATATATATATATATATATATATACATTGAGCCTCTTATTCTGCATTTTGCATTTATTTTGGATTAATACCTCTTATTTTTTTTAATTTAGAATTGATTTGTTATTTGTTATCCAAATATCAAGCATCCGATATACGATTAATAATACATTTTATTTAGTCAGAGTATTATATGAAGAAAAAAAAATAATTTCATAAAATATTTTAGTTACTTATATAATTAAATAATTTTTAATAGATAGCTGATTAAATATTTTATATATCATAATAGAATACAGAATATTATAGATAATTTGTATTTATAAACAATAATAATAAAAATAAATGGTATGTATAATGTCATTTAAATTAATTATCTTTATTATTTAATTATTTATATTGTTCCAGGTGCGTAGTGTACTCCATTGTTTATTAAAAAAAAAAAAAAACAAGCAAATATCTTTAATTTTCAAGATATTTGTAAATTTTAATACACATCAAATGATTTAGGAAATTCCATGTTACTATTAAAATGATTAATTATAGATAATTATGTTTCAATCAACAATTATATATATATATATATATATATATACATATGTGTGTGTGTGTGCGCGCGCGCGCGCGTGGGCATGTGTCAAGAAAATCATATTATATAATATCATAAATTTTAATAATCAAGGTTACAGTTCATTTGTACTTTTTTCAACGTGAATTTATTTAAGTAATTTGTATATTCCATTTTAAAAAGATTTTTTTTTAATTTTGTACATTGTTTAAAAAAATAATATTATTTATTTAAATATCCTTCTAACAAATCTCCATTGGCTCCAATAAAATTGCAGACAATGGTTACTAATAAAATACAAACTTGAAATATGAAAAACCATGATAATCAAATAAAGTCAATATGATATATGGAAATGTGTCATACTAAAATATCTTTGAATAAGCAAGATAGATCGAATTATCACGGAGAAGGAAAAGACATTGAAGACACGTGGCTGCTCATCGTGGCGCACTTATTGGCAGTAAAGTTAGTATCTTAAAATAGTAATATTTGAAAAGCAATAAAATTAATAGCATTTTAAGATACGTTAGTACACATAATCAGACATTGAGTATACAATGGTGATTTCCGCACTTATTTACATTGTGAACGCAGATATTAACGTATGAGATTAAAGAAGAAAAAAGATAAATTGCGGTAAAAATCTTCAGAAATCCTTTATCAAATATGAAAAATAAAGCTAAGTAAATAGCCTTATTTATAAAACTCAGGTATTATTTCTGTCATTTGTAAAGCAATATTTTTATAAATCTTTAATTAAATTTGATATAAAATCCTTCAACGTCTTTTATTTAAAATAAACAAATGTTGTTTTACTTTTTAAAAGCTGGAAATTCATAAAGCCAAAATTTATTTCAATAATTGCTAAATAATTTTCAAATGAATAATTTTGATTAATTAGAAATCTTAAATTTCACAGTTTCTGCATAAATTATTACTAATTCATTAAGAAAAATATTTTGCTGTTATCGTTAACATTACGATTTCAAGTATAGAAATATTCAAATGCATTATTTTATCGTCATAATACTGTTAACTTTTCACGTTATAAATGATTAATGGTAGGTTCTTGTAACTTATAACTTTCAATTTATTTTAACTAATATTATCAATTTTTGGTTTGTACAAATATATTTAATGTATTAATTATTTAAGTTTATATTGTTTTAAAATTTAATTACAAAAAATATAATTGAACAAATCAAACATAGAATTAAATTTATCAAGCTTTTAAAATATTTTTATATGATAAATGTCTAATTCAACAAAATTAATCGTTAAATTAATTGAAGCTCATCTATCAACGGTATTGGTTGAACTAGTAGTCTAGGTTAATAAAAATTAATTTTTCAAAACGTAACGATATTAATATAACAATTGGACCTAGAAATGAGTTATATTTATGTCCAATACATTAAAAATTTATATAAATCTTTAAATACACAGCCTTGACGATTAAACTAAATATAATTAAACATTTATTTATTTGTAATTTAAATTTAATTTGAATTGATCAAATATATTTACTTCCATGTTAAGTGTGTGTGTGTTTGTGTGCGTGTGCGTGTGTATGTGTGTGCGTGCGTGCGTGTGTGTGTGTGTGTGTCAATATATATGTATAAATATAGATATCAATATGAATTGCTTATTTCATTTGAAATTTTTAAAATATGTATAAATGTAATATTAGTTAATATAAAAATTAGTTAATAAAATACAAAGCTTTAAATACGCATTAGACAATAGTTTTACAATTTATAATATTATTTTGATTGATATTAAATTAAAATTTATTTTAATATAGAACTAAGGTATTTATTAAATATATCATGATATTCAAATATATATACAAAAATTAAATGACATTACATTTTTAAATATAATAAATATTAAATATTGAATAGAATTTAATATGTATTAGTTGTATACATTTATTTATAACGTATATATACGTTAATAATATAACTATATATATATATAATATATATATATATATATATATATATATACAATATATACAATATATATATATATATATATATATATAGGAAATGCTAAAATTTTGAGATAGGATTAAATGATTTAATTAACATTTATAAATGCAGATATTTTACTCTACATATATATTTTTATTCTTCGTTAAATAATTAATTTTTTATTACAATGAATTATCTAAAATTAAATATTTACATAATATTTTTTGGAGTTGTTAAGTATATATGATAAACTGCTAAAGATATAAATTTGTACATAAAATATTAAATGGACAGATAATAGTTAAATTGAAAGTTTTTATAAAAAAAAGTCTAGGAAATTTATTATTTTATTAATTAATATTATTTATGAATCTTCTGATTTAAACAATGAACTTAGTGAAGGGTTAACATTGAATGTAAAATTTAAAATATATAGTATCTATTTTTAATTGTAATAATTTGATTTAATCAATATTACATTCAACAACACAAGCATTTCCTTAGAATCAGAGTTTTATTTTTAGCATCAACATTCAATAATAAAATAATAAACTTTTATTTTAGGATAGATCCATAAATACCTTGATTAATACCAACTTTGATAATATCGTGACATAATAAAAAAAAGTCGAACAAGAGACATAAGAAATAAAACATAGTGACATAGTCACAGGTATTATTCTCAATACAAGATGATATAAGAAAAATGTATTCTATTGAGAAAAATAATCAGGAATAATTAATCGGATGAACTTTTACAGATTTCGAGTTAAATATAGATAATGCTGGATTAAAAATATACTTAATTTTAAGCAAAAAAATTTTTTTAAGCATATTCTATTAGTCAAACGTAAAATAAAAGATTATGTTATTATCTATAATGGAATAATTATTTTTTGTGAAACTTTTTTAACCAATAAAAATAAAATTTATTTACAAATAAATTAAATAAATTTATTAAAATTATAAGTAAAATTTACAACAATTTACGAAAAATATACTATTAAGAATTAGATACTAATTAGATATATAACATGAAATAAGATTATAAATTATTGAATATCACACATTAAAATTATATGACAATAAATTTATGAATTCGTTATTTAATTATTACTTACAACAATCATATTATAATAATTTTTAAATAGTTAAAATAATATTATATTCGTATGGATGAATAAATGACTATTTTATATAATTTATTATTATAAAATGTAGCCTTTCAGATGTATCGTTTTTTATTTCGTTAATAAGAATGTCAAGTAAATAAACGAAAGAATAATAATCCTAATTATAGAAAAATATCATGTTTGGTTGCGTAAAATTGTAATAATTTATTATTCCTCAAACTTTATATTCATTTCAGTAAATCTAAAATATATTTATGAATACGAAAATTAATTGATTATTGTATAATGATGTTGTATAAAGTTTTAATATATATACATAGTTTAATATTACAAATTCAATTAGTAAACATAAGTAATTATTTTGAAATTTTATTTGTATTTATATTCAAGTTCGAATATTAAAATTTTGACAATATAAACACTTTCATGTACGAGAAAGCAACAGATCAGTAACATACACATAGATTCTAAGCTGATTTAGTATACAATACCTTATACATCACACTATATGTTATCTCACATTTTATATAAAGTAAAAAGAGGCTCAAATGCATATGAAGAAAATAACGAAGGCGAATGAACGCATTATCACAATCGAAGATATGAATTTTTCCACGTTATATATATATATATATATATATATATATATATATGCATATGTATAGGTATATGTATATAATAACTATTTCATATTAATTTTATATTATAATATAATTCCAATTTGTAAATCATTGCATTGTTGTTGTAAATTCTGTAGGAGCATTTGATTGAATTTATATTACACATATTATAAAATACCTATTGCGAAATAGTAACAATAACGAAAACAGCAGAATAATAAAAATATATCTTATATCTCTTATATCTCTTAAATAAAAGAGCGCGCAATAAAATTAAATTAATATTTATCAATCAAGAAAATCAATACCATTGGTACTTATTTTGTATTAAAATTTTAGTACTTTCATTTTTTCATATACAAAAATTTTAATTCTCTCAAATTATTACTTTACTAATCAATATCTTTTTATCATTTCGTGTTTAATAATTTTAATGATCATCAATGGCATGTTTCATAGTATAAAAATGTGCATTGCATTATTTATTACAATTTCTTATCTATTTATCATCACTACTAATTCGTTATACACGTTTTTTATTTCATTTTATTGTATTTAATATTTTAACCGTAAGACTAGCAATATTAGCCAAAAAATAATTGAAATTCTTCATTATATTGTTCGAGTTAAAGTTCATTTTCATATCAGTGAATATTTTATTCTGCGTTTATCAAATCATAATTATTATTTACTGATTTATGAATTTCGATGTTTTATTCACTGAGAGACATAAAAATTATAAATCAAATCTTCATTATTAACATGTATTTATAAGAAAAATTAAAATAAAAACTATCCCTAATAAAACCATAAATAACATTCAATGATTTTATAATCCCTAATTAGTATATAAGGCTGTAATTATGCGCCTATGAGCGGAGCAATTATTTTACATTATACACTAACGAGTCAAAAAGTTTATTGACACGAATGTACTTCTCACAGAGGAAATTTTTACATTATCTTGAAAATGTCGGTGGGGAAAGTCTATGTACTGAAGGAGCAGAAGATAGAAGAAGATGCTCTTAGATAAAAAAAAAAAAAACATTGTGTAGTATACAAAGTTTTCAAAGCGAAGATAACGTTGTTACGACTACATAACGAGCTGCCCTCGGTTCAATCGACTCAATTAAGTCTATGAGTTTCGTATTGCGTGTTGCTCAGCTTTCGTGAAACGGGTCATCATAGGTTAGATTTTCAGGTTAGTAGGTACATGCTACTGTGTGCAAAGTTCTGACAATTGATTAGAAATTATTTGATGAATTAATTGCTTACCAGTGAGAATATGGAGAAAGTGCCAAATTTTATTCAAGGATTGCAAGAAGTTTCCACGGAGGAGGTGAATATATATTACATTTTATCATAAAAAAAATTTAATACAATTACTTTGGATGTACATAAATAATTATTGACAATTGCACAATTAAATTCACACACACACACACACACACACACATATATATATATATATATATATATATATATATATATATATATATATATATAATGCAAATAATTTTTATATAAAAATACATTATAACATTAAATTCATATTTTACGTCATGATGGATATTCTTAGTCTAATATATCGTATAATACTTATTATTATGTAAATTAAATAGTTTTATAATAGTATTAGTTAAAATACTGATTTTGTCAGTATATAGTAACTATATCCGTTACATTAATTTTTATTGTTTACCAACATAAAGTACTATTTGCTTCTAAAATAATTGAAATCAACTTTAATTAGTGAATATGGATTTGCTATATTAATAAAGCAGAGGATCAGTTTATTAAGTATTTCAAACTTAATAATTGTAACAATCAAAAGATACCTTGTTAGAATGAATATAAATGTAATTAAAAATTAACCACTAAGAGCAAGAACAAAGTAATAAAGTACCTAATTTATTAGTCAAATATTGCCTACAATATTGAGTAACGTATTCATTTATTTATATATTATAACTTATATATTATAAATAATACAAATTGTTTATTAGTTATAACTGAAACGTAATCCTTTAATAGATTTAGAATTATAAATTTATCCATTTCACCGAAATTATTGTGTGATTTCAATTTTTCGGACTAGTGGTATCATTCAAATGACTCAAACAAAAAATCATTCTATATAATGTTTCTTCGAATGTAATGTAAATTTATAGGCTTTTTAAAATCTATTTTAAGTTTATAAGATTGTTTTATAATTCATTTACCTAAATAAAATAGTTAAATAAGCGACATAAATTATCAATGGTTAATGCATCTGATTATTTAAAATGATATTTTTGACGAAATACTGTAGTTATTTAATTTAAATAGTCTAGTGAACCATAATATAAGATTTCCATTACATACTATTTATATTTACTATAAAAATAATTAAAATGAGAAATACACGAAAGTTAGATAAACTTTACAGTTAAAGGCCGTGTTTGGCCTTGGAAGTTTTTTTTTGTTTTTGTTTTTGTTTTTTTTTTTTTTTACATTATGCATAGCACGGTACGACTGCACATTACGTACGATGTATCGCTATTATGACGACAAAATACATATGTTTTGAAACATGTAAGCGTTGCGCGTTTCTTCGTGATTTTATGAACTCTATACATCCGCTCACGCGACAACACGATGTGACGATTTTATCAAAACAAACAGATGATAAAGCAGTTCATTGTACAATATAAAACTAGTTTAAAGATGGAGCAAATCCATATTTTATTGAATTTGTTTTGATCGCGTTATTCGTTTTATTAGATAAGGATAAACTTTCGATTCTTCATTAAAAATATAATAGAACACGAGAATTATTGACAAGTGAAGATTAATAATCTATATTTCAGTGACTTATATTATTAATACTACATAACGATTGATTGTAATGTTATAATGTTAATATTTATATGTATGTTATTTTTATAATATTATTATGAAATTTATATCTTAATGTTATTATTATTATTCTTATCATTATATCACATATAATGTTAGTTATACAATTTATCTTAAATACAACGAATGTAATCTAGCCTTCCTTTATATTAATTTTAGAGTGGCGGAAAAATACTTTTTGCAACGGATGATTTTTTTGGAGTCGCCGAAAATTTATTAAAGGTAAATCTTTTGTCATTCTATATATTGATGTAAAAATTTAAGAACTTTTTTTTAACTCGTATTATAGCGTTAATTTTAAACACGCTTTTTGTTGCTAAAATAACAAATTTATGCATGTGCGTGTTATATTATAGTTTATATAAAAAATATATAAAATATAGCTTTAACATTTATTTACAAAAATATGTTTCATACACATTATAATTTTATCATTATATTTATTATTTATTTACATTTATGTATTACGTAGAAAATGTACTATTGTAAAATTCTATTATTAACGAAGGACTTTCTTATCGCTAATAATGTGTCATACTTTATTTCGTATCCTATTTAACCTTATTTTTTCTTCTATGTAATAGAAAAGCATTATGTTTCCTGATTAACGTAAGAATTGAAATTTATCTGACATGCTTATTTTGATGAAAGTGTAATCTAACTATGACTTACACTTTTCAAACAAAGCAGTGGAAAGTTTGTTTGATTTGCCAATATTTCACAGATGATAATGATCATTTGTTTTCTTAATTATAGCTATATTATCTCTCAATCTAAGTAAGAATATTATTGATTTAAATAAGCAAAATATAGTGTAAACAAGACTAGTAAAACAATTAAAGTATCCTGAGATTAGATTGTCGTTAAAATTAGACAATTACTTTTATTTTTAAGTGCCTCCTTACGTACTTCAAATACCTAACAATACATATATAAATATATATGACAACGAAATTTTCATTCGCGCTTCTATTTGCGATATTTCTAAGCGAAGGCTCCGCAAAAGATTCACATCATTATAAGACGACAGCACGAATTAGCACGAATTAGCACAAATACGAGATTTTGCCCCTGCATAAAGTGACGCGTATTCCTATTTCAGACGAACGAGCCGTTATGGAATGACGAGTACACGGAATTTGGGAAATGGATGGACGGGTGGGAAACTCGTAGGAAAAGAATCGCTGGCCACGACTGGGCGATAATAGCCTTGGGTGATCAGAGCAACATTCGCGGCATCTGCGTCGACACGGCATTTTTTACAGGAAATTACGCGCCAAGATTCTCTTTGCAAGGAGTTTGCTTAAGTCATGGTAATGCAGTTAGTTACAAGTACATTTTTCTCTTGTTTCTTTCTCTGTGAGAATCCGCGTTTTCGGCACCATTCGCCTATTATATTCCCTTTCAAAGTGGACGGACATGTGTGCACGGCATTTCCATAAGGCATAAGCGAAGGCTTGATAATGGTACGCGATGTGCAATATTTTGAAATCCATGGATGTTTGTAATGAGTTTGCGTAAAGTAAATCGCAGCCACGCGTCCGTTTCATTGTGAATCTGAACTTTCAATTAAAATAACGCGTACTAAAAGCTATATATCACAATGACTTTGTCATTGGAAATAATGAGCCGTTACTCAATGAAAAGTAGTAAATCACGATCAAGTTTTAAAAAATATTGAACTGAGCAGTATGATTTATGACTGATACGAGCCGTCTAGACTTGATTAAGAAATATGAAACGCCAAATACAATGATTGATAATTTTCAGTTGAAGGAATTCAAAATCGTAGAAATCGAATGGGAACAGCCGCGGACAACAAGGAGCTGGAAAAAGTGTCGGAGCTGGACTCGGAGGTAAATATTCATTAAATTATTAAAAATATTAAGGATGAAATTTCCTACATAACAATAAATACTTTTTTAATTTTTTGTATTTCATTAATCGAATATATGAAATAATCATTTATTTAATTTATTTCATATTTTTAATTGTACACGTATATCATTATATATAGTCAGTAAATATAATATCGTACAAACGATATCTGTAAAAAAGCATTATTTTTCTTGTCTTTATCACAGCTACTAATTATAAATAAAGCAAGTACTTATGTAAACCAAATCTAAATTATACTGATTTATATACAAGTTTCATAATAAAAGCTCCGATAATTATTCTTTTATTTATTTTTAATTCCACGGTAGACTTACGTATTAAAATAAGTGGCTTTAATAATCTTACTATAATTGATATTTATTCGATGTATTTTTAAACTCGTAATAATCAAATAAACAAAGATAAAACCCTTCATATTTATTGTACCACAATATTATTATCGACAAAACGATATAAAATTGTATGTTATGATGTTGGGTACAATAATTTAAATAAAGCTTCAGTTTGCAAATCAATTAATTTTTGGATAACCAACTACTCTTATTCATCGTGTTTTTCTTAATTATATTAATTATAATTCATTGTTTATCTTGCTCATCTAATAACAATGGCGCGTGGATGGTAGCCATCAACGTACCATCGTTCATTTGCCTCGTGAAAGTAATAATTTACTGATTATTTTGCTCTAAGAATTGGGAAACGTTAATGCCAATGACAACGTTGAAAAGTGGCAAACCAGAGACTCGAAAGCACTACTTTGAACTAAGGATCGGCAAACAAACTTTTACTCATTTGCGCTTCAACATCTTCCCTGACGGCGGAGTCGCACGACTGCGCATCTACGGAAAGACCTTGAAGTCATCGCTAATAACTGGCTTGGAAGTAATGAAACAGCTACACGGCAAGTGCATTGAGTTCAGCAATGCGCATTACGGACACCCAGACGCTTTACTAAGTTCATGGCCGTCCAAAGGCATGTACGACGCCTGGGAAACAGCAAGGAGATTGGACCGGCCGCCGAAGATCGACGTAGACGCTTCGGGATTCATGCAGGTAACAACCCGACAGTATGATTCATTTATTTTTCTGATTGCCGACTAGGGAACGAGTGCTTGAAGGGTCAATTTTATACAAAGTAAGTTTGGACTGAATTTATGAGAGAACGCATTTGTTAATATCGTAATGGTGCTTTTGGAGATTGAAAATGTTTAAAATTACAATACTTATAAAAGCTTTAATTTATTATTTTTAAAGTTCCTCGGGCTATATAAGACATCGTCAGTCTTATTCATGTGCTCTTAAGCTCTTTCTCAAATTGATTCCAGTTATTTGCATATCGTAGAGAAAGCCATTAACAGAAAATACACTTAGTTGATGTAGACAGCCATTTTCCACATCAATGACGAAAACATTAATTACTGTCTGCTTTCATAATGGTTTTATTTTATATTTTCAAGTAAAAATTACCATCATAGAACATTATTCCAATACAAAGTTCTAAAGCTCAACCGTAATTATATCATCTTAAATCCATTTTCTACTCATAAATGAATACATTAAGATTAAACGATGCATGTTACGGTTATTCTAGAACTCCTTGTTTCTACTGTTGTTAAATTATTTTGTCTTCAATTACTCGTCATTTTAATGACTAATCATTTACCGATAAACTCAAAGTTTCCATATATTAATATTTATGGTTATTAACATACAGCAAAAATACAGGCGAAAAATTATATATTAAAATAAAATTACTGCATTAATAACCATTGGGAAATAAAAAAAAAATTTTAGACTTAGTTAAATGACAATAATTTATTAATATATATATATATTTTTTTTTTAATAACAATGCATTATACGCTACATTCTGCTACTCATTTTTACACTTCTTAATGCACATTTAATATTCTCGAAAAGACGCATTAAACGAAAAATACTTGAATTTCCATGTACAATGATAAATTCATTAGTCAGTGAATATTTTGAAAATAAAATAATCAATTATTGTTATCTTTATTGCACCATAAAGACAATATAAAATTTCCTACAATTTAAAATATACTCATTTTTGTACTTTGTTCCTTTTTTTTTTTTTTTTAATATACAATTGTAACTAAAAGAAAAAATTGTAAAAATTATTTATAAAAACTAAAATGCTAGCATTATAAACATGGAAATATATATTCAAATGAAATTTCTCAATATTTTTGATACGCTAAGCCTAACAATACAAGTATTAATTTAATTATATTACAGTTTTTTTTCTATAAGTAAACATAAAAAATATCGGTTTGTAGCATTGTATAGTGAAACGTATAAACACAAGTTATAAACTAAAAGCTTTTAAAAATTATATAAATTCAAATACAATGATAAAACGAATATTATAAAAAATATGATAAAATTACGATTAATGTAATATATATTTATATATATATATATATATATATATATTTTTTTTTATTTACAAATGTAATTACTATTTAAATCAGTATTTTTCTAAGAAGTAATCTAATACTAACGCAAGTAATTAAATATATTTAATAATTACATATGAATGAGATTGAATTCTGGATGAATGTTGGAATATAAGATATACTGTAAAATTAATATCTTATATTATAAATATCAGGAGCAAAATTTAGTATACAATAATTCAAATAAAAAATGAGAGTGCAACATAAATAGGTAAATCTGTCGTAAAAAAATGCTACTTTCAAGAATGTTGTAATCGTCATAACATACCTCTGTTAACTATAATTATAATGTGTAAATAGGTTGTAATTACTAAAAAATAGTCATGGCTGCTCTGAGTACTTTAAGACATAAGAGAGAGATTTCAAAACTTAAATTATAATTCACTTAAAGTTTGTATATAAACTATTTTAATTGCGTTGACTAAAGATCAATAGCTATATATTTTTTAGTATTATATATATATATTTCTGAAATTGTAACTATAGTAAAAAAAAAATATTCAGGACAATTAATGCATGTATTCATTAAAGTAATAAAATTCTGATAAAAAATAATTTAAAAATATAAATATTATAAAAGATATAAGTTATAAAATATAACTGTAAGTATGATTGAGAGATATAAATATTTAGAAGAACAATAAAATTTGTATGTACAAAATATACTTAAAAGTAATGAAAAATAAGTAGGTAAAAAGTAATTAATATTTTATCTATTGATATCTATAAGGATTCATGCTTGGTTTAAAAAATTATTAGTAACAAATCCTTAAGACTGCATAATGTCGTAAGGAAATCGATCCAAAAATGAATAATTGAAGAAATTAATTGTAATGTATATATATTCCTCGATTTTATATGTATTATGTCGAAAAGTACTTATGATTGAATGAATACAGATATACGATTATAAAATTTTCTTCAAATTATGAAAACATTTCTTAAGAAAATATTTAAAGCTTATAAAAGTTTTCTCTTTAGTTAATTAAATAAGAAAATATATAAATTATGACGAAGTCTTATAACTTATACAGTTATTGTAAAACAAAGTATCTACGCTTTAAATTCAAGTAATTATTATGTCTATGAAAATTTAAAAATATTCATATCAATCTTACAAATAAAAGCCCAACTATTAAATAGTATCATTACAAGGGAATATATCATAATGATAATCTTATTTATATCCACAGTTTAACGGCGAAGAGTGGGCGATATTTCAGTTGGAGAAAGCTGCATTTGTTAATCTCGTGGAAGTTGATACAACGCATTTCAAGGGTAACTGCCCCGACAATGTAAAAATCGAAGGAGCTTACGTCGATTTCGATGAAAATTTGAAATCAGCTACTTGGGACACAATTTTAAATCGAACCAAGGTAAATAATAATCAAATTATCAGTGATGTTGCGTAACTGCGATTATAATTTTCGCAATTTTCTTTTAACAATACTATAAAATTATATATTTATAAATTCATCTTTCAAAAATTCTGTTGGAAAATTTAAAATTATCTTAATTATGATCGATATATTTTTAAATGAACGCAGAAGAATTAATTGATTATCAATATTTTTGCAGCTAATGCCAAATAAAAGGAATGGATTAAAAGATCCTTTCATCGAAGTGATTAACAAACCAATTAATCACTTGAAAATTGTAATAGCACCTGACGGTGGTCTTGCGAGAATAAGAATTTATGGCACCGACTGGAATTTATGTAAAAGAAAAAAAAATTTCAGCGAAAAAGAAAGAATCAGCAGCGTACAAGATTGGGTAGAAACTCCTCAAAATGGCAATTTTCTAAATTTTATCAACGCATCGCCAATTTATTAACTTTAGACAATCCATGACAACGAGTATATTTTTATTTAATTTTTTATAATTTTATGTTTAAGAAAACTTAGCTACTATTTTATGCGTTACAGTGTTGGTTTTTTTTTTTTTCAAAGTAGCATTTTCAATGTATAATTAATATGAAGAATATGCTTACTTTGACCCATAAAGTATTAATTAAGTATGTATGTTTTTGTATTTAACTATGTGAAAAAGTATGCAAAACATTTAATTTAGAATAATGCTTATGAATTGTTAATTGCTACGTCACAAAGCATTAAGTATAATGAATAATATTAGCGAGATAAATTTGTGCAACCTTTAAAAATATTGATGTGTGCGTATATATTATGAAATCAATTAGATTATTATTAAAGCAACTAAAGAATTAAATTAAAAAAAAAAACTGTATATTGTCCATAAAATGTTATTAATTTTTATAATTAAAAAAATTAAACATTATAATTAACTTGTGTAAAGGTGAAATTATGATGCTAGTCTGAAAAAAAACTAGCGTACAAGGACGTGAATACCATTCGTTAGTTGTAAAAAAAATTGCAAATGAAAGTCTTAAACATCACAATGTTAATTTTAATTGGCGCTTACGATTGAGTAATGCCCACCAACGTCTCGATTATCCACCTCTATTAAATCTACAAAAAAAGAAAATAAATAAGAGAAATGTACGCGATAATAAATAATACATGTGATGACAAAAGTTGATATGTAATTATATTATTTTACATTTATATATTTTAAGTAAACTTGAATTTTTGTATGATTTGTATGAAAAGCAAAATTCAAATATCGTCGAATAAAAATGTCTGATATTATGCATTATGTTTATTTCTTAACGAAGCTAATTAGATAAAGTAAAATATAAGAAATAATTTAAAAATTTTTATTTTATGATTAACAAATTATTATATCGCTTGCTTTAATTGTAGTTTGAATCGTTTTTTTTTTTTTTTTTTTTTTTTTTTTTTTTTTTTTAATACATTAAATTGCAATCTCTAATAGACCATCAAAATTCTAACTATTTCCGACTAACTAATGTAACTATTATTGTTAAATTAAAAGTATATTTTTCTATGATTAATAAAAACTAAATATTATTAAGTATAAACTAGATATGTATTTACAGCTTACGTGAAAATACAATTATTTAAACAAACTAGGTTTCTTGACTTTTTTTTACTATAAAAATATATCTTTATAAGTCTCATTGGGAAAATCAACACATGACTATAGCAATAAATATATACTAAAATTGAAATTGCCTAAATAAAATTTTCTAATATATATATATGAGTTTTATTATTAATATAAATATTGTACTGTCGACAGTAACAAACGATAAAATTATATTTAATCTATTTGTTTTATTTAATCTATTTTTGCAAGAATTTACTCAACCTAATATTAGTTCGTATAATTTAGGGTCCGATGAAAAATATATTTAATCTTAGTCTTGCTGTGTTTATTTTAATGGATTAAAAAAAAAAAAAAAAAAAAAAAAAAAAAAAATTGTTGATGATGGTAATCGATTAATAATTCAAATGGTCAGTGGAGCTGAAACATTAATAGTTTAAGTCATCGTTTAAATTGCTCAACTGCGTTATTACCACGATTGTTTATGTTTGTTAAATCGTCGTGCATGTTAACGCATTTGAAATATTCTCTGCACGAAAGAAGCAATTCCGCAGTTTTTTCGTTCATTAACTAATCGATGACTTTAGCAAAGACGTAAAAATGGGCCACGCTGAGTTTTACACGAGAAGTACAACATTCGTGACCGCAAACACAAAGGCAACGACACCAATGTCGTCCGGGAGGAGCGTGAAAGCGGTGCCGTGGCGTGGAAAGGATTAGCTTCTCCACTGTTGATAAAACAGATTCCGTGCATTTTATTTATTTACGTATGTATGCACATTATCATAAAAGAAGGTCTAGTAGTGTGGATATACTAATTGACAATCAATCTACAATGTCATACGATCATGAAATTCTTATTTATTTATAACAAATATATGTTTTTATGTGCACTTATTTTGTTTTGTAATTATCAATATCGTCTTTGTCTCTACTTTAGAGACTATAAGAAATAATAATTATAGTGTGTAAGGTCGAAAAGTAATGACATTTTTTATAATTATGATAGATGGTAACACGAGAAGAAATTATATTACAATGCTTAAGTGATAAGTTATAAAATACCGTTTTACTTTTGTTTCGTAATAAACAAATTATATATTTATATATACATATAATTTTTTTTTATTGTTAATTATTGAATTATTGCCAATAATTAAGTTAATACTCGATTAATTGATCAATCGTAACTAAAATCAAATTTGACACGACATTTTTCAGTCTAATCGAAATATTCATCAAATTAGAGATTAAAGAATAACGTAATTAAATGGAATAAAATTTTTAAAAAGAAGAAACAACTGGTTCAATTTAATGTCTGATAAAAATTAATATTACAAGTATGAGCTATAAAAAAATCAGTTGTGAAATTAATTAAGAAAAAAATTCATTTAAACAGATAATTGATGAAAGTTAAATTCCTCACTTTTCACATAAAATTAAAATGCAATGACTCGTAAAGTATTTCACGATAAAGAAATTTTCGTTCTTCCAATGTGTATGACAATAGTCTTATATAGATTTCTATTGGTTATATAATTCAATTAAAAAATACACCATATGTATATGTAAAAGCCCTTGTGATGTCAATATAAATGACTTTAAAGCAATATTTTATTAAACTTTTATGAATACAAATATATGTAAAGTAATATTCACTGTCATGACGTTTGTAGAAAAAATGCTATAACGTACACAGTCGAGAAAGTCGAAGATTATAGTTCAAAATACATCATAAAAATGATAAAGATTTTTTAATTTTATGAATACGTATTTTATAATATTATTTTTTTAATAGCCATCCATTAATATATAATTTAAAATGTAAAATACATAATTTATAAAAATAAAAGTGTGAGATTTTTATTCAACTTATTAAAAAACAAATCAAGTATCTATAACAATATATCTTGAACAATCGCTTTTTTATTTTTTATTAAAAGTTAAATTAAAAACTTGAATGCGACAATGATAGATATACTTTTTCAATGTCGCTTGATTGTCAATAAATTACAAATAAAATCAGCTTTATTTCCGCATTCTGTGGTATCCGCATATGTTTTGTAGAAAAAATTCTTTTACACTTTTTCATAATATATAATATTTTATATTAGATTCTGATTCCTTTCGCCAACTCATAATAAACTACAATCATCATTCGATAGTTTAATTTAACTTGCAGCGATATTAAAAATAAAACAATTTCAATATCCATTAAACGCTTATTTATGAATTTTTTCGATTAATGATCATGGAAATTCATTACAAATGATAATAATTATAATAATTATAATAAAAAATTATAATAATATTACCGTTGGCATGATAATGATTTTAATATATGAAAAGTGCGATAAAGTACAAATAAAATTATTCGAATAAAAGACTGAAGGTAGCTTGTCGCCACAGTTATACAGTTATAGGGATGACGAGGAAAGAATATACACAGAAAAAAAATAAAGTTAACTAAAGATATATCAAAGCTCAAAATATTTTAAGTAACACACACACAAAGCAGATTGAATATCACGATTTATATGAATTGTCAAGGAATGAGATATGGATAAAAGCAGCGACGATTGCATTGATTATCAAATGACAAGATAAATAATATTTGGTCTTTGCACCGACGGCAAACATACAATCGCTCGGAGCATACATAGGTCGGCATATAAACAAACAAAGATAGATCGAGGCGCGCTCGAAGCCGTGAATCTCACCGAGAGCCATGAGAAAGTAGAGTAGAGAGATGAACGGGGGCTCGGTCGGTAACGTCACGCGCGCTGCTCCCGTAAATCAGGCAAATTGCCCCGTAGCGAGAAGCAAAGAGAGTCGGTAGTCGGTCGAAGTGGCGGTTCGCCAGCGGAGTTGAAACGCACTTTCGTGGGGCCATCGCACGTCTCCGGCTATTAACTTGGCGGCGGTGGGCATAAAACGCAGCAGCAACACGTGAGTGCAGGCCTATCGGGAGGTTCCGTAGGCGCGCGTCGCTTTCCTCTGCTCTCCTCAGTCCGAGTATCACTTTCAGGCGGTTCGGGCGGTCACCTCCGGTATCACGTCGCACGCACGCACCCACCGAGAAACACGGGACGAAGCCTCCTCGCGCGCAAGCAGCGGTGAGTCTGTTACGGAAGGTCTGCTGCAAGGGTCCGGCCGAGGCGCCGCACCTTAACCTTTTTTCTTTTTCTCCAATGGCGAGAGTGGGCTCGGTTTCGGGCGGAAGGTGACTTTTATTGTCGATGCGCAGCTGCTCGCCTTTCTCGTCTGTTGTTTCAGCGATGCTTCGTCGCTCGCTCGCGTTATTTTGCCTCCCGGTGACGCCGATGTGGGAAAGTGCCTCAGCTTTTCAGGAGAAATTGCAGCTCATTGATTAACAATAAGTGGGATGATCGACGAATTTTTGCGATTATCAATATTATTATTTACGTGTTAACTTGCGATGATACATTGCAATTTTTAAGTACATTGCGTTGGAATTATTTAATGATATTAGAAAACCTTCCCCTCCACCCCACCCCCCTCTCACTCTCTCCATCTATCTCTTTCCGTACGTGCTGATTTTCATCCGCGTTAACTTTCTTCTCTTATTCCCATTTCTCAATTTCACGTTTACTATCGATTATCTTTCATACAAATAATAATTGCAAGATACTACGGCAATGTTTCGAATATTTATGTTACGAGGTGAACCTAATTATTGAAAATTCGATGAAAAATAGTCGTTTGGAAATAACAATTCTCAAAGTAAAATAAATATCGTAATTTATAAGTAAAGTAACAATGCAATGTTGTCATTTAAAAAAAAAAAAAGTTATGCAGACAGTTGCAAATACATCGTGCGAATGTAAATATTCCATAGAATTGTTCGAGTGAAAAGAGTATTTTGATAATAAATCTTTACAAGATAATTTAAAATACAAATAAATATGAAGGGAAACATGTTTTTAATTTTATAGCAGCAGTCGTCGTATATTCAATAATATTTTGTAAATATCAAGTAAAATAATAGAATTTACGATAGTGTATTGTGATTGATCTATTAAAAAAATTTTCGTTTTTAAATTTCAATACGAAATTTGGAAAGTATGTGCTCAAAATATTAAGAGACTATTTACTCATGAATGATGCTCACGGCTGTTTTATTCTGTCTATAACTAAAAAAAAATTATTTTTATACCCATTTTGAAACAATTGTATTGTATTTATACTTCAATTCCAAACAAATAGTGACTTAATTATTAATTAACGCTAAAACATCCGCATTTATATACATTATACTATGGGGAATATACAAACAAGTTAACCTATAACAAAATAATTAACCTATAAGCTTCCAATATACTTTTATCAAACATCTTTCATTAATGTAAAATTAAATTGCAAATAAATATTTGGCACAAAAGAATATCACACGAGACTAAGAAGTACACGAAGAAAAACTAATATAAAATCTTACTGGAAAAATCAACGCCCACATAACGCCAACTGACGATTTATTGAAAAAAAAAAAAAAAAAAAAAAAACCAAACAAAAAACAAAAGAATCGCTTTCGTAAAAGTAAATTATGACCTGAATTAGGGTTAGGAATCTTCAAGGATCTTCTGCACTTACTATTTTAAATTGTACGCACGTAGGCATTTACATCATTTCGACTATTATTTACGTGGGACGCTGGTGCAAGGCATCGCCCCGTTATGAAAATATTCGTCTTCGTCAGAGAGAATGTCAGCGTCACCTTAAAATCGACGACGGCACGCACACGTAGTAAATACATTCCGTAAGGATTCACCGACATTTGTACGAAAATGCATTATCATTAACGAATAAAGCAATATCGTGCTCTTAAGGAAAACACTTACATATTGGGGCGTTAATAAGTAAACACAGGGATAGAAACGACGTACGTGGACAAAGGTGAGCCGTTCCATTGAAAGATCCGCGTACTCGCGGTCTGCTAATACACGCGCATGGGTGGGGGTGTGTGTGTGTGTGTGTGTGTGTGTCGTGTCTGAAAGATCTGACTTGCCTGCCAGTCGAAATAAATTGTGCACGAATTGTTGGCTAATGAGCTGGGCAGCGTCACGAGCGGGGGTCAGGATTCGATGGGTTGGCGGGAGGGGGCGGGTGGGAGGGGGGTGGGGAGGGAGGAGGAGGAGATAAACGAAGCGAGTGTTATTATGGGATAGATAAGTGGTTTTCTCCGAATTTAACTAACTAACCACGGGACTTCATAATTTTGTGCTAATAAGAAGGGGATTCTCGAGAAATTAGTGAGTTTTCAAAGTTGCTTCTTCGTAGTGCGTCCAAATGAACTTTAATACTCGGTAATTTACATTTTTTAAACACATTCGAGAGAATCTTACAAATGTAAATATTTTTTTTAAATATCTAAAGATTAGTGCATTCCTTATTTGAAAGATATTCTACGTATAAATACTTTTCATTGATTTATTCAAAGAAATATTTTAATTAGATTTTGTTTAACCTTATATACAAAGCTCTTGTATTATCAATGACTTTTATTCATTACGCTCAAGTATTTTAGAAAGCATTATTTTATATATTTTGCTTACTTTTTCAAGTAATGGTGCATATTTACAAAAGCTTTTGGATATTTTATATCAGTAAAACTTTTTCTACTAATTATTAACTATTGAAGAAATTGAAGAAAAGTAACGAGCACAAACATATTGTGTTATAGAATTACCTTTCATATTCATAACTTCAATGAATTATATAAAGTTTAATTTAGCCATAATTTAATTATAAAGATTTCGATTGAATTATAAATGAATTATTAAAACGTAGATGTAAAAGAAATATGTTAACGTCATTTTAAATAACCTCGTATTAGAAACATTATTTAATATAAGATCAGCATTAAAACACAAATGTTTATTTGACCTAAACCAACATAATAATACCCAAAGCATAAAATCAGCAATTTTAACGTCTTTTCAAGAAATAAAAATGATTCATACAATTTATACGCATTGCGATCGATCGGCTATTTCTAAATCCCACACACTCAGTGTAAAAACAAAAGCGATTCTTTTGTCAAAATAGAATTTCACAAAAACCTGCCTTTTTACTGTCGTGATATTTCGTAAAATTTACGTTAAAGATTTACGATAAAGGCAAGAAAAATATCTGGCGATTTGTTAAAATAGTTAATACTATGTATATTAATGCTTAATAATGCAGCGATATATCGATAAATACAGAATTGTTCAAATTGATGATTTGAAGTAATTCTAATACTTATGCATAATAATAATAAGCAATAAATTTAATGTCTCAATATCTCAATATAGCTATTGTATCATTTGACTTATCGACTTATCGAAAATATCCGATTTATAATAACTTTTGCGATATTATTTCTAATGGTATTTAATACGTTTGTAATTGCATGTTAAAACCGAATTCGGAGTGCATGGAAATGCTAATTATTATAAATTTACAATGATTTCAATAGAATAATAATACAGTAATATAACGAATGAAATTATTTCTAATTATTATGAACATTTATGAAATCTGGGCATTTCATAATTAGCCTATAGTTCTACATTAAAATGTCCGTATATAAATGCAAAAGTATTTTAATTAAAGATCTAAGAATTACAAATACATCCTTATATCTATGATGAAAGAAAAGTAGAAAGAAATCACATTTTATTTGTATTAGGACTACCTTTAATCATCTAATTGAGCGAAACATAAAGTAATAAGTCACCTTATCGAATGACTGGGTATGTAATCGAATGTATGGGTCATCGTAACGCAAATAAAACCAATAATAGAATTACTAAAAAATACAAACCGAGCATTTGTTGATTAAGTCGTTATCTAGAATATTTTTTTTACAGATATAAACAATGAGTAGCTAACGAAAAGTAAAACCCAAGAATCCCCATCGCCGGACTTCGGGTCAGTCTCGTCGAGAACTAATTAATTGTAGTGCATTTTATTAATTGATCGTACAGAGCCTAAATTAATAATTGAAAGAAGAAGGTGCCATTATATTAGAATAAATATAATTATTAGAATAAATATGCCTACTAAAGAGGAAGAATTGCAACGTGAAAGGATCAGAAGGATGTTCAGCTGGAGCAATGGAATAACTAGGTAAGTGTCAACTACATTTTATTATATTTGGTTAATGTGACTAAATTAAGTAAGTTCGGCTTGGTGAACAAATTTAAATGATTTTACATTATCTAAATTCTTTTAAATAGCCTATAAATTAATTATTAATATGCTGCTTTTTCTATAAACTTATTTTGTTGGTGAACTCATACCATTGATGAGTAAGAATTTTTATGTTAATTATATAACTGGATATACGTATTTAAATGTAAATTTTAATATTATGGAAAAACCGTTATGACAGTTTGTTATACAAAGATAAAAAGATTTATTATTTAAACATAAATTACAAAACACATTATATTTATGTTAACCTATAGATAAAAAAAAAACCCAAACATATTATTAATCGTATTATTTAGCAGTAAAGATTCAGAATTAATCACGTCAGAGGCATAACTTGAGTAGAAATGTTAATATATATATATAAATATATATATGTATTAAAATATTATAGTCATATCTGTGTGTAGAAATATTTAACAACTTTTTCCTTAACGTAATTTTAAATAGATAACTATTCACAAATCGGTAAAACTAATTTCTTATTAAGAATAAATACAACGTACATTCCTATCATTGTATGTCTACGAAATTAAATTCGAATCGAATAAAAGAATGTGAAAAATGTAATATAAGGTCACTATACTTTGACGACTTCATGTAATTAGCGTTTTGGTCAGAAGCATTTTTTCTTCCGCTCAATTTCAAGGAATTACGTCGCCATTGGACCAGTTTCTAACTACACGAACTACCGGAATTAATTTCCGTATTTCCTTCTTGATATCGAACTAGAAGAAAACTGAAAGCGCGTGATTACTTATCGTCACAAGAGAAAAGTCATAAATTAAAGAATCATCCGCTCTTAATGACCATCGCCGAATTTTCCCCGTCCCGATTTCGCTAAACCGTCTTCTCTGACGCATTCCACAATTCGTCTCCTTCCTTTTCTCCTTCAACGTCTACCTAACTCGGCTTTCGACACCGTGAAACCGGTCTCCAGATCCCAAGGAAGGGGAAACACCGGACACGCGCGGGCTTGAAAAATTCCCTTGGTTCACGATATAATCAGGAACGTATGTATGTAACGTATATACAGTCTTAAACGATTGGCTTTCCAACAATACTGTATGCAACTCGTGATCTCTCTCACTCTCGGTCTATCTACCTACCTACCTACATACATACCTATCTATCTATTCATTACATTTGCATTCTTATATTTTTGTTTCTATCGCTTTTATGTAAAATAAAAGAAAAGATTAAAGCTAGTTCGTTACGTTTGCAAAATGTCTGACTATATATTATGTCGCGTCAATATTTTCTATGTCTCTGATCAGAAATGCTTCATTTTATTTATATACTTTACATTCTTTGATGGTTTTTCTATTTCTGCTGTTAGCTAAGTGTAATATTATGTTGCTGTAACAAAGATATTAAGAATTTTACTTCACATTACTCGTATTCCATCTCAATGATTTTACATTCAATTCAATTATTGAATCAAAATATTCTAGACGAATACAATAATCAATGATAACTAAAATAAAGTAAATTATTGATATAAGATTGATATAATTGTGTATTAGAAAATAACTACATATAATACTTCGTTCAATACGAACGTAGTTAGTCCACGAAACGCTTTTGTATGAATGAAATAGCCAATGTGAATTATCAATAAAAATGAAAACATTAATAATTAAAAGTAAAAATTAAATAATATAAAAAAACTAATAAAAAGTATAAATGATAAATCTAATCTAAATTTTATTTATCTTATCAACTATTTATAATACCGGTATATTTTACGCGTTTCATTGTTTTGTAATAATATTTAATTGATTATAAATTAAATTGCATTTTAATAATATTCCATTTGAGTATATGTAAAATGGATATTAATTTAAAAAAAGTCTTTAATGCGTTCTTTAAAGTAGTTATCGGTTCGATTTAATTTTTAGGATATTATTAAAAATAGTTTTTTTTAAATGATTAGGAATGGCGTTGGATTTAATAAATTATTAAATTAAATCTCCAATAAGCATATTATTCTACTATTACTGATAAATTTATTTATTTAATATTGTTTAAATAATTCCGATCATTAATAATGTATAATACTAATAGAAGTAATTAAAATTTTTTCCGATTTTAATATTCCAATGTGCTTTATTAATTATATAATTTATTAAATTTTATTTAATTTATTAAATATAGTAATTTAAGAACAAGTACGTTTATTAATTTTACGATGCATCTTCAGATATTTCTCAGGTTTGCTTAGTTTTCAGTTTACAGAGTCATTAACTAAATTAAATAAAGTTTTGGAAATAAATATGGATACCTTAAGAAGGATTCGTTTTGACAATATAAAATATAGTAAAAGATATATTTTATGCAGCATGTATACATTAATTCCGCTACATCATAACAAATTTTCGAATCACTTGCACATCATTTTATCAAATAAAATGCTTACAGTTTAATTTCACACTGAAATTTTTTTATTAATTATTCTTTTACGTAAAAAACTTTACGTACTTTTAAGAATTATATTAAAATTAGATTTAAACCTAATAGGTTATTAATGTTTTTTCTAATTGTGTTTCCTTCTGTTACGAACTTTCTACTTTTATCCAAAATCTAAAAGATTACGATATATTTTTAGTTCGTTATTGAGCAAAGTATTGTTAACCTTTAAACAAATATTATAGCTATTGTGTCATGTTAATATTTTTTTGTAAAATTAAAATAACATAAGCATATCAATAATTATTTCTGCATTTATATGGTTATATATGTTTTTTTTCTTCAATTTTTATTTATAAATTTATTTTAATTGCTCCTATTTATCTAAGCCTTCAAACAATAATGTACATTGATTCGCTTTATATGACGCAAACCACAAACTAAAAATTTACCTAAATACAGATATATTTTCTTTAAATATGATGACATCTACTATTACATAAGAATGACAAGTTTATTTTGAAAATTTAATAACCGTATCGAAATTAAACGTAATTTCGTTCTTGAAATGTTGTACTTTTAATAAACAAATTTTAACTCTGATAAGCATTAATTTTATGATATAGTAATTATGATAATAATGATAAAAGGTTCCTTTTTAGTGTTAGGATTTAATTTATTTGCGCTTTACATGAATTTAGAAATATTTAAAAAATAAATGTATATATTATATTCTACATGTATAATAATATCTGCAGGAAAGAAGAAAAGATTTTTTACAATGTAGTTAATTACCAAACATTCGTAAATTCTCATAATTAATATGTTTAATATGCACATTATTTCTAATTATGAAATAATTACAAATATAATCAAATACATTATGGGATTTATTTTTAATAATAAAATTCATAGTAATGATTATATTAATAAAAAATTTTTATTTTTTCGTTTTTTTTTCTCGAGAATACGAGAATATTTCGTATTTTTATTTACGTTTAATGAAAATTTACATGGAATTTGATATTTTAGTAAATTTTAATAATTTAGCAGGCAAAACCGTAAGGTAAACAGATTACAAGCGAATTTTGAAAATTAAATTACTTTAAAATTTTTTACTTTCACTCCCTATAAAGGCGTATTAACTTAAATATATAATAACTAATTAAAATTAACCTTGAATATACATCGCAACTGTATGGTCACTTCATTTTCCATCTCATTTTAGAAACATTTGTATAATTTTACAATAGTTTGATCGTCTATTTTTATGCACGTGTTACGACCGTAATAATTTTTTAACAACAATTTTTTAAATATGTACACTAAGAAAAGTAAAAATTTTTAATTAAAAATAATAATATATACTTACGCGTCATAGTTTGCATTGTTAGACAATTCAAATAAAATATTTGTCTTTGTAAATATCATCGTAAATGCCTTTGTAAATGTCACCGTAAGTTTAATATTATCCTACTCCAACTTCATTAGCTCACCGTGCGAACGCACCCAATTCAGCCTTCATTTTATTCTAACGAGTACGATCGCTCATACACACGTTGGAAGTCGTGTGAAAGTGATTGGAATCGTAATAGCTGATGAAAAGCGCAGGAAGTTATTTCTTTGGGTGTCTTGATACATTATCCCATGCATGCAGTGAAAGGCGACAATAATTTAACATCATTGTTCATGCATTATTTTTACATATCGATCGATTACTTTATAGTCAAATATTCGTTTCACATTCAATATAAAATGCACCGCCAATATTTATACTTTAAATTAAATGATCTAAAATAACGTGTTACGCCTTATTTGTTGATAAGTATAATATATATTTTTATGTAATGAAATATCGATATATCTTTCAATGACGTTGCAGATTTTTTTTAATGACAATTAACTAAATCGATTGGTTTGATGTGCATTCAGTTGACTTTTATTAAATTTTGATTCAATTTCGAAAAATAACATCTTTGGCCATTTCTATTAAATTAGTACCTATTCTAATAAAAACTGAATAATACTATTATTTAAATTAAATAAAATTTTGGAAATCAATATATAGCTTAAGAAGGATTCGTTTTGACAAAAACTGTTAATTAACAAAACACGGGTCATCTATACAAAATTTCTTTAAATTCATTATTTAAAGACAAGATATGCGAACCATATTTATAAAATGCTCTCGTTAAATTTTAATACATAAACATTATCAAATTAATTAATTTATATATTTAATAATTTAATTTACGAATTTACTTTATTTTCATAATTGAAAAATAACAATTTCCCTTCATTAAAAATATAAATTAAATCTTTTATACTCAATATATATATATATATATATATATATATATATATATAAATTTATATCTAATATATAAAAATTCCTAAATAATATCCAATACGTATATGAAATACAATAATGTATATTCTACAATTATTTTCCATAAAAATAATGTTAATTTATTTCAACATATAAAATTACGTAAAAATGTTTCACATGTAATTATCATGTGATTATCACTTGTGAAACATAATAAGATATACGAGATGTAAAATGATAATCGCGTATCATTTCATATTAAATCTTAAAAATAAATTGTAAATGAAAATTACAGTCAAATTCAAAAATAAATGATTTCTGACATAATGTCATATACGTTTAAAGTGAAATTTTCAACCAAGAAAATTATTTCACTTATGTATAATTTTAAGAATTTGAAAAACTTTTCGAAGAGAAAATTACGTAATTATAAGATGTGCAAACTTTAATCATTGTAGAGAAAAAAATTGTTCATTTTTTAAAAAGCTTCGTTACAGTTTGTTCTTCAGTTATCCTTTAAATAATTCTTTGAAATAATTATAATAATTGTATGAAAAATCATGTTGAATTAAAAAATTTATTATATACAATTTCATATATTTAAAAATATATTGAAATATTTGAATACATATGTTTATTTTTATTTTTTCTCTTAAAAATATTGTTTTATACATGAATAAAATAAAAAATTTCTTAAAAAAGAATATCTAATAAGCAATAATGCAAATCTTAAAATTACAAAATCTTCAGAAAATATTTTAAATAATGCGTCTTCCATTTTCATAAATTTGATTATTAATTATACGACATTTATTCATTTTGAACTAATACGTTCTAATATGTATTAATATGTATGAACTAATGTAATATTTTCCATTATAAATGTTCAATTAATTATAAAAATAAAATTTTTCTTTGTTATTGTACCATTTACTTCTATCAGAATATAAAATATTTATAAAGTAAAAATTGTGATGATAATGTCTTAAAAGAATTTTATCATTAATACAATTTTTACAATTATAAATATTATCAGTTCATTAATTATAATCGAAAAGATCTTATTTACTCATACATTTAAAAAAAAAAATATTCATAACATTAAAATTGAAATGGTATGTTACATTATAATATATGTAAAAAAAAAAAAAAATTATAAATAATATATAAATAAAGTATAGAAACAGATATTTTCGTGCTTGTTAATTGAATTATTAGATAAATTTGTATAAGTTCTTGAAAACTTATTGTTCGCTCGATTGATGTAATAATAAATTTGTACATCTATAATTTGCACATAACAAAGAAATTTTTTACTTCACTCCTAATTATATTAGAAGTTGCTTTTTAATATTTTACCAGTTGACTTTATCATTTGTGAAGAAAACACAAAATTTTATGAAAGATGGCAGCACGAACATCGCACATATCACTTTTAGTGCGATCGGTACAAGCTACTCAATCGGTATATAATCGATCAAAGATAATAGAGAAATTGAAATTTTCATTAACCAACACTCGTTTCTTAATGAATTTATAATGTTGCCAGTAACCGATTATTATTAAATACAAAAATATGTAATAAATTAATTATTTATAAATAATAATATATTCGTATTTGAAATGAAGTTCTAAAAAATTATTAATTGTTACAATATTTTGATATGCAGGCCTTATAAAATATCTCTTAGAAAAAATTGAGACATCATATATATTTACTCATTTATTTATATTAGTTCGATAGAATTAATAATAAATATCATAAATTCGAATTCTTCATTAATAAATATATTTTTATACTATTATAATGGCTTTGTTTTACAATTCTTTTCCATTTACTTTATTAATAATTTTAAAAGTAATCACCAATAGACAGTTAATTAAAATCCAAGGCCTACGTAAGAAGTATTAAATATGATTTAATTATAAGCTTTTAAGTTCAATATGAGAAGTAACACAATAGGTCGCTAAATTTTCGTAAGCGAATAAATGGCAAATTATCAATCACGTCACGTAAGCGTGCATATCCATGTCGATGAATCTCGTCCTCAATGTGACTGATATTCTTCTTCCTAGGCTTTATGTAATATCCTTTGGCTGCTGCAGCTGTACCGACCACTTTCACGTTCGCACATTTTGTAAAAAAAAAAAAAAAAAAAAAAAAAACCGTGTATGTGCGCGCACGGACTTAGCATCTTACGTGTTTTAAAGCAACGACTATTTTTAATTTCTGTGATTTTGTCTGCTTATTTCTGAGACACTGATTAGTAGGTGGAGGAGGTGATGTTTTAAATGAAATTTTTATTTCCATTTCATTAATAATTACGTTTCGATTTTCTATTTAAAGCATTGAAAAATTCAGACGTTCATTTTGTTGTAAATATTTACGAGTACATTAAGTATTAATTATTAATGAATTGACTAGAAAATTTTTAAATGTTGTAAACAAGTTTAATATTTATATATGATTTAGCTTATTTATTATGACATTCTAAAAATCTAAACAATTCATTTATAAACTTATACGAGTATGCGTGTAATGTTAATGGCATTAGTCATTTTAATACATCTGCATGCTTTTAACATGAATGAATTTGTTATAATTTGGTTTCATTAAGCAAGTGCATGCATAATTTTATTCTTTTATTTCGTTAGAAATTAAAAGTGTTTTACCATTTATAAAATTATCACGAAATATCAGATTTATTTTCTTTCTCCTTTGATTATTATTATTTTTTTTTCTCCTATTTCTTGCACAAAATAACAAATAATAACTCGATTATATAAAATGTACTAACATATTTTATGAAGTATTTAATACCCATATATACCCATAAATACCCAATACTTTTTCAATTTTGTTAAGTTGGATGAAAGATGCATGTAAAATGTGACGCATGATTTTTCTTAACTAAATTTAAAGAAAATTTTTTATTTTAAAACTAGAATGAAAGCTAGTTTAATTTGTATTTATTTATTGAATATAAATTATAAACAATTTTCAGAAGAGATAAAACAGATCAAATCAATATATGGAAGTATTTGAGAATTGTAAAAAAAATTTTCTTCGTTGAAATATTAATATCTTTATTATTTTAATTTCAGTTGATATTCAAATTTTTTTTTAATATATCAGTTATCCTACTTTGCATAATATTTAATTATAATTAAATTTATACGATAAAAATCGTATAATTAAATTTATACGTTGTAAATGTCATAATAAAATATAAAAACCTTGTACCTTCAATAGATGAGTAAACTTGAGCAAATATTAAATAAAGAGATTAATTGTATATAATAATTGTACATAAGAAGTATTTTTAGAAAGTATTAGAGTTGTATATTAATGCTAATCTATTATTATCGAAAATCAAAATCATCAATAATTGTATTTGAAATACTAGGAGTTTGAAGTTTACGATTCATAAAATGCTACTTTTTTAAAGTGTACGATTAAATAATTTCGATCATAAATTATTAAAATCGAACGTTTATTGTTTTATTGATTTTGTCAGGATCAAATATTTTAAAAAAATTACTTACTATATTTAATTATTCATTTAATTCTTTAAATTAAATCGCAAGTTTCGCAGTGTTAGCAATAATATTTGAATAACGATAAGGTTACACACTAGATGCAGTAATTACAAAATAATAATAATAATTTCAATAAATCTAATATTGTTAATAGATAAAATTTTAATTTTAATTTTTCAAAACGTAATGTAGAAATTGATAGTTATTATTTACTTAATTATATAAATATTTTGCAATCCGATGTTTCAAAAATATCAAGTAAAAATCAGCTATTCGTTCTTTACAATCTTACTATATAAACTTGTCATTTACTTGATACAAAAAAGGTATCACTAAATAATTTCTAGTTTAACTTAATGAACGAATGAATAGTAACACATTTTTTCTATAATTCAAATGAATTGCATATAATCTAATGACGGTCAATTATAATATTCAAACTTGCCATAATGAAAAAGATTTTATAAAAAATTATATTAAAAAATATAAAAAATCAGTGCACGTAGTTTGTTTATCAACATAATTAAATAGTATAATTCAATTCATCGTTTTTTTTTTACGAACGTAAAATTACAAAAATAAAAAAATATCCATTTAAATAAAATTTAATATGCAATTCTATTATTGGCTATTTATATATGTAATAAATATAAATGTCATTGTGCGACATTTGTTTAATTTTTATTTAAAATATCAAATTATTTATTAAATATTAGTGCTCGGCTGTAAAATACGCAATAAAACGCTTGATTATAAAATTACAAATTTTATTCTAATTTCGGATTTTCGAATTTTATCGGTGAAAAAATTTTTATAAAAAATAGAAGTAGATAGTTTTTATGGTAGGATTTTATTAGAAATTATATTTTTCGCGATCGATTATAACACAGAACCAAGTTTGTATATAGCAAAAATATATCAAACTAAATCTCACAAATTCATTAGGTTGCGATTAAGCAGATAAAATGATAAAAAATACAAAACATTTAAAAATACTTATAATTGGATGTGAATTAGATTTGTTAATTAGTCGTTTCAATAAAAAATGAAAGTTCAATTTATTGGAGAACATTTTGCGATTATTAAATATTTTTAAAAGGAACCATTTTCATTTGTATGAAAAAATATTAGTTTCTTCTTTAAAAAAAAAAAAAAAAACTTATTTAAAATTTATTATTTTATAGATTGTTTTAATAGAACTAATTAAATAAGAGTAAGAAATTTTTAAAAAAATATAACAAAATATAATAAAACATATTTTATTTTTATTAAAAATCCAGTAATTAATTTGAGATAGGTCATGTATCACATTTTATGCTGGGATTATTGTAGGAGATCGATGGGAAACAAAAGTCCATAGCTGGATCGATAGCTCAAGTTTGGTGCTGAAAATTCTAAGAGAAAAAAATGTCCTTCACATCCTCCCGGCCAATCTAGCATTTAATACATAAATCATGATCCTTTATTATACGTCAGTATTGAAACTTTATTTGAAATTTTTAAAATATTTTCATATATGTATTCCAAATCAATTATGCTCTTCCTTCTTTTTTTTTCAATTATCTTCAACGATAAGCATACATCTGAAATGATATGCGTGGGCGTCATTTGTCAACCAGTTTAGCTAATCGTGATTACTGAAGCACATGTCAATACGGTAATAACTAGAAGATTTAGCCAAAATGTATATATGTCACTGCACTCAGTTAAAATATTAATTAATGCATTTTGGGAAATTAAATTGGACGAGAGTTGGACGTTCCTAAATTTTGTTGAAATATTTCATTTATTATTCACTTTTATAATTTCTCAAGGCACGTAAAAATATAATAGAAAGTGCTACTGTAATCAGCTTGTCATCGATTTTAATTTAATTATTATACTATTGTACGTGTATAAAATTATAAATTTGAATGCCTTTTTTCAATAATTCAAAGTAATTTATCTAATTTATATCGTTAAATAATTTCTATAAAATATTAATGTACGAAAATCGGGAACAACAAGTTTAAAAATAAACTTTATTGAATTTTGCTCTTAATTAATTGATTTCCGAAAATTTTGCTTTTATGCGTGGTTTCTGTCATCTTTTTGTTGTGAAATCCATTTTCAGAAATGAATAACGACACATACTTATGCAACAATGCATACACATCGATATAAATTGATCTTAAAAATGTCTCGAATCAAATATAAATCATTGCTCAATTTAATAAAGTACAGTATTTTGTAAAACTCATGCAAAATTCACGGATATTATTTCATATTATTTTAGTTGAATTTGATCTATAAAATTGTAAACTGTTTAATCTATTTACTATCTTTTTTTTATACATAACTCCGTTTAAATTACGCTTTACGATATTATTTAGTGCAATTCTCGTATATTAATTATACTATACTTGCGTTACGTAACTGCATCTCATTTTCTTATTTTATTCTTTTTATATTTTTCATTAAACTTATATGCTATACTTGACTATAATCAAACTATTGATTGATTTATAAAGAAAATTTCCACAGAAAGATAATACAAGATGTTTTAAAATTCCGTTTATATAATGTACAATTTTAGTTTATGATGGTTAAACAATGTATTTCAAATTTTTTGCAAATTTGAAAATTAAGAGACTATTTTTTAAATCGTAAATTATTTTAGAAATTCAATTTCTTAGTTCGTCTCGTCAACCCTTCTCCCAATAATAAAAAAAAACATTGATCACTACTGTTAAGACAGTCTTATGATACATTTGAGTTCTTTTTTTTTTTTTTTTTTTTTTTTTTTTTTTTTTTTTTTTTTTTTTTTTTTTTTTTTAAAGAAAATACAAAACATTTACAAAAACTTTCAAACTGTCAAAATACTGTAGAAGTCAAGTATTTAATTAATTTCATATTCTGTCTAATCATAAATAATTAATATTGGCATATTTAAATATATATAATACATTTATTAAATATAATTACAGCTATTATATTTAAGTAATTCAATACCGTCAACTTTGTAAAAAACAGAACTATTTAATAATCATGTATAATAATTTTTTAATCGCACAATTTTTTGAAATTATAAAGAAATTTAATTTAATTAATTGAATAATCTACAATGTAGACTGGCTTCTTATATTACTGATAAATATATTACGACCTTCACGTGAGCTTCTGTACCTACATAGTAAACAATTCTAATTATAAAAAACTTTATTTTATGTAAAATCCTGATATCCTTCACCTCCATATAGCTATAATATATTATTATACAAAGCTTCAAGCTTTAAATCGTTGAAAAACATAATTCTAGAAACATCTCGGCAATACTTTCAACAAAATAAAGAAACTTTATTTAAAGCATATGTGTTTAAATAATAAAAAATAAAAATTTCTAGATAAAGTAAAATACTATTTATGTTTTAAGTGTCTAGTATTTTTATTATTTTGTTTGATTCCTTTACAATATATAGGTTATATATATATATATATATATATATATTAAATGCATTAAGCATTTGAAACGCATATAACTTGTTAAATTAAAATTGACTCGTAATCAAACATGAAATTTTAAAACTTTCGACGATTAAAAATAATTCCACTTTATTAGCTAAGTGTATATTAAATATTTTTTTACCGTTACATTATGAAATCTTTTTTATTAAGATTTTAATCCATAATACGTCATTTGAAAGAATTTTGTTTAAGGTATCTAAAGATTTTGAATAATAGGTACTTGCTGTATGTATCATATTTCTAAGCATATTGTCTGACATATTGCAACTCCAAAATATTTTCAAAATAATAATAATTCTATGGTTAAAATTGAAATGATAAAAATAGGCAAAATAAGACGAGACACTCCACTTTGCAAAAATATAAGTGAAATTATAAAGCAAATGGTGTATAATTTGAAATAGCTCACGTAAGCCAATCTTTTCGATTGTTTATTATCACTTACACTAATAATTATAAACATGCAATTTAAGAAAATTATAGGCGCATGTTATTATATATTGATGATAATCTGTATAAAAATCATACTACATGTTATTATTTCTAGATAAATATTGTAAATTACAATACAATTAAATTGGATCAATTTTTATTTCAATTCTACTCTCATTTAAGCCCATGTATTAATAAAATCAGCGCTTTCCCTCATAAAAAATATAAAACTCGGTAAAAAATTAAAATAATTTATACATAAACGCATATTTATTGGTTTTCCTAATATGCAAAGTCTTTCTTTTTACTCTGTAAAATATAAGAATTTTTAATCATTTCAAGTATAAGTATTATTTAAATAATTGATGACCAAAAATAGGTTATAACAAACAACAATATAAATAGCAAATATAAAACACCTATTATGATTATGTAAAAATTAAATTTATTAAATAATTCCAATTTTTTACTAGGAAATATATACGTAAGTGAGGTAACTCTGATATAATCGCTAATTGAGCAATTTTGATAATACTTTATCGTAACAATCTCACGAGAACAATTCATTTGGTCTTGAAAGTATGATTAGTATAAGAACAATGATGTAATTCATTAGAAAGTAATTCTTACATGAACTAAATAAATTTGAGAAAATTATTGGTTTTATTTCAATTATATTATGGTTTACATTCCTTTTTTATATCGTGATATTTTACAAATTTATAAAGAAATAAGAATTATAATTGACTTGCGATGAAAAATTCTTGATAATATTTTGATGTATATTTAATGGTGTCTATTTTTAATTGTTTTCAAATAAAATATTTGATTTTAAGTTTTTTTTTTTAGAAATTTATTTAAAGATATTTTTGTATTCGTATAATTTTATTACTTTATCACGGAATTAATACAAAATTATTAAAATTTTAATATAGTTTAAATTGATATTCTATGTCACTGAATAAAAATAAAGAAATGTAAAATCTGTATTTATACAGTGAAAATAAATTCGTAATAATTTTGTTTATTAATATAGTTGTTCTTCTTAGGGATTTCAATACAACAAAATCGATGAATTTGTTGTTGTTTTTTTTTTTTTTTACCAATATATTGGTTATTTTGAAAAAAAAATCTTCGCAAAGAATGTATTGATTAATATGATTTCAATACAATATTGTAAATTATATGAATTTGTTTGTTTTTAAATAAATACTGTATGATAAGGAAATTCAGTTTCATAATTTTTAATAATATTTCATTTTTTTGCGCTCACCTTTGTTTTTAATAATATCTTTTTCGTTTCATTAATTTAATAAACTATGCCAATTAGCTATTGATTGTATATTAACGAATTGTATAATTTTTATTGTGATATTTGAAATAAATATCATTTTGTTGAACTGTTTAATTCGTAAACGTATTTTATTATAATAATATTTGAGATAATTATTATAATGTATAATTGTACATTAAAATTTGTAAAATGTTGATGAATATTAGAGCTTTATAATTTTTCTCGTTTAAAAATTTAATAAGTTATTAATAAATAAGCTAATGTTGTGTTCGTTTACAAAGTAAACGAGTTAAGATATATAATTCTAAATGATAAAGGATATTTTTTTTATTGGTTTCGAGTGCGCCCGGGGGCACAAGTAATTCTCCTGAGTTGAGAAGAATAAGTGGAAAATAATTTTGGAAAAATGTCATTAAAAAACGTGGATATTTTAGTGCTATCGTACAATAACATTCGTTTCAGATATAAAAAGATTTTCCAATCCGAAATGGTAAATCTGCTTATCTTACTCCTTTCACTTTTTGTTTTTATTGTACCATTACAAATAATATTTCCCAAGTAAAAGTTGACTTTCGAGTTGTTGTTATTACCTTTTTGAAAAAAGTCATTCGCTATACAGGAATCTTTGTAAATATAATACTTATATATAAGAGTGAATGCGGGTTATAACTTGTTAATTGTATTTAAAATATAAGTAATCGTACGCATATAACTCTGACCTGAATTTTGCCAGAAATTTAGAGAGCTGATCTCATTTAACGGTAAAAATGAATTATCGAATGCAGAAATTTTTGCGGAGATTGCATATAAATTATATAATAAAAAGTGGCTCGAGTGAAATTATACGCATTTAAAGCTCTCCTCAAGTTATGAAATTACAATCGGCGCGTTTAATGTACATATAAGCAAATTGAAAAAACACATTATACGAATGCGTGATCTTACACCTATGCGTTTCTTCCAAATAAAGGCTTCGAGTGCTTCTATTGCGGCATCTAATTGATTAGATTAGCCAGGCACGACAATGAATGACTTTTGGAAGTCGACGGTGCACGTATGGATGCATAGAAGGATGAGAAGACGAGCTTTCGGTTTGTCACCCAATGGAATTATGGATGCGTGGATTTGGATAGACGAGAATGTCGATGGGCTCAGAAATGGCAAAATCGCTCCTTCGTTCAATAATGTCACCCCCATTGTGCCTACTGCAAACAAGTAGTTTCGGGTCAGAACGTACACACGGAGACTTTCGCACTTTCACGTAGTGCAATTGTGCAACTGCCGATGACGTAACAGTGCCGAGTGCGCCCGAGTTAAATAACTCGAGGATTATGCGCCAGCGGCTGCTGCTGCCTGATCGCGCCGCCAAGAAATTGTACCGATGATACGGATACGACCGAAATCGAGTGGAAGTTTATCACTTGGGCTCTTACCGAAGCGTCAGCACGCGCTCGAGTGCTTGTCGACTCCAGCAGCCATTCCAAGGAGCATTTCCCTGTCATTATTCAATATGACGTGGGCGAGTTTTCGCGTGTGCAAATTAATTGCACGGCTGCACTTGGGATAAGCTGATCTATAGTGCGAACCCTTAGCTTCGTGAAAGTTATACTGCATATTTTGAGATAAGAAGATAAGATGGTTGGACGTTATGGATTATCCTCGAAATTATCGGATACTTTTAATATACGTTTATATAGTGCAGGATTATATGTGCATGCAGAGTTAGTGATAATAGGACAATAAACAAAATATCAGTAAAAGGAAAATATAAATTGCATCGACGTGAAATTTAAACATATTGAATAGCGCCCAGAGCTTGAGCTAGAGACTTAACTTCTAGTTTAAATATTCAGGTAGATTAATGAAATGATAATTGCCATACTCTTTCCTAGTATGGTCTCTTACAGAGCAGTCAATCCGTAAAATAACGTAGAGATTAATAAATAAGTAATTATGTATGAAACGTTGAACTCTATAAGAATTCAATTTCTTTCTATTTCTATTTTTCTTATTATTTTGAGTTATATTATTATCTGTATTATAAACTCATTATTATATTATTTTGTTTTCTTTGTAAATTAAGATATTTCGGGATATTGTTAATATAGACGTGACAATTACAATGCTTTTCTTTTAGAATATAAGGAGCAACAAATTCTTTCATTTTCTCAATTAAAATATTAAATTCGACATTCGACACCTAAAACAAATTAATTTCACTGTAATTTTCATATAAAATTAAATATCTTTTCTCATTATTCTTAGATTTCATAGATTATATTGTTAAGAAATGATAACGGTTTAATAATTATGCCACATTAAATTAAATCTCCAATGATTGATTATACTAATCAATATATTTTTAAGGCGATTTTTTTTTTTTTTTTTTTTTTTTTTTTTTAACTATTATTAACACGTTTAATTATAATTTTAGAGGTTATTTTAATAATGCAAATAATGGAATTGAGATTAATAATTGATTAATTTAATTAACACTTTTCATCCCACATCAAGAGAGTGTATTGAACTTACTGTTGTTTCATTTTTCACAGTTTTATCATACGCGAGGATATAATTATGATTAACCGATTTGAAATTGATATATAATGCTTAAGATATTTAGAAAATCATAGGCATTGGACGATAAAAATGCGCTCGTACGATTATTCTTGTTAGCAGTTTGGTTAATTAATATTTGGTAAATAATAATAGGACAATTTTGAGTGCTTAAAGTTTTAAAAATTGTAAAATAAAAATATGAAGAATATTCGATTGTAAGGGCAGTATTAGTATTTATTCAAAGGACATATAAGTATTTATCATTTAATCCAGGATCTCGATCGTTGATTTCTCAGAGCATCCAACCAATCGATTTATCGATTTATCCGTATTTGTTATCTTTTCTTATTTTGTCGTTATTTTGCATCAATCGTTTAACGAAGGAAAGCGCGAGCATCCCAGCAATCGAAACGATTTGTTTCGCCAAGACTGTGTGAGAGGCTAGTCGGACAAACGTAAGGGACGAAGAAGTGCGATTACGCACTAGAAGTCACTAGTCGCTGACACGACGCCTTGTGCAAGTGCGTGTGAACTTGAATGGAGCGGCGGGATTGTATTCCGACTGTTCGGTTCGATGTCAGGGTTATTGTAACTTACCGGGCACCGCTTGCGAATTTCGCGCACGTGCACGAGGTGTCGTTGTCATCTTTGGCTCCTTTATGCGATTGCAAGATCGCGAGTTTGTAAAGTAAATCTATGTGGCGCAGGGGTGCGTTGCATGCCATAGTTTTAGGAGTTATTGGGAGAGGACATGAGCGAAAGTGTAATGTGTCGTTGCGAGCTTATGAAATAGTCAAGGTCGGAATCTTCTTGTCTTCTTTGGATATAAAAATCTCAATCGATTCTGCTAAGAATTACCGAGTGTTTCACAAGCACACATCGTGTTTTGGGAACACATGTGTAAGCTATTGCTAATTGGAAAGTATAAATACATTAGCTATGCTAATGCGCATCGGGACAATAAAGAAATTAAACCAACCAATGGGCGCTCGGAATCGAAAAGTACTGGATTGTTGCGGTGAAGCGTGTGGGAATACAACAAAATCTTCTATTAAGCAAGGATGAGCTAAGAATGGCAGCAACCAATAGACTTGGGCACTTTATCAATAAAACACAGATAATTTTATTCTCACGAAAGTATTCGATCTTTCGATTAAGGATGATTAAGAAAAATCTACGCATGGCTTAACGCTTTGCCGCTCGCGAAGCTAATTGTCGGCGGTACATTATATATACGCACTGCGTCGTCTAATTAGTGACATATTTATTAATAGATCCATACAATTAATCAATAATTAAACAAAATTAAATTCTGATCGATACAGATCTTTGGCAGTTTGTAAATTGTGAACATTCAATTCGTTGATTATTTCAAACGGATAATTCATATAACAATAATCGTTAAACGTAAAATTGTAACTAACTTGATGCTTCAATAAATAAAAATATTCCATAATAAATTTCGATAATCAAATAATAAAATAAATAATAATAATAATAATAATAATTAAGTTAAAATAATTATAATGAGAAAAAAATTTTAAACGTTAATAGAAACTTTCTGATAAAAAAAGAAACAATTGAATTTACTAAAAAATAATTTCTTACAACATTCACCTTGCATCTACTTCCGTATTTACGATGGTGGACCGTCACTGGCCTTCTATTATGTGTTTTTTTTTTTTATTTTTTTTTTTTATGAGTACTTTATTACTTTTGTATGCCTAATATATTTCTTTTTAGAAAGAACGAGTTATTCGCATAATTTTACCTACCAATCTAGACAAACATTCCACTTTTTAAATTTTAGGAAAGATTATTATTATACTGTTTATATAAATGTTATCTAGTCGTAATTAGGATGTGGAATTCGGAGTACAGGTATCGACCTGTCGGGGCAAGGCCACGGGAAAGTCCCATATTAGTTGTTATTAGTATTATAAGTTGACGCCAATGTGAGCAATTTTAGGAAGTACATGACCAAAATACGAGTACGAATTAATTTACATTGTCAATATCGAATAGATTAAAATTAATGATTGTTTGGGCTTAAGTCGAGCGAAAAAATAACCACAAGTTAAGTTCTACTCTATGAATGAATATTTTTATTTTTTGTTTCTTTTTTTCCTTTTTCTTTTAATTACTAAAACTCGTTTGGATTTTATGACGAAAGATCTTATCGTAAAGAACATAGAATAAATTAGTTTAAAACTTATTTATTTAAAATTTAGATATACAAGATAGGCGTAGTACGACTATTTTTATGTGAAAAGTTGGAACGTTTCAAATTTATTTCGTGCAAAATAGAGAAAAATAATATTGCTGTGTTGATGAGGTAATCTATCGTTTTTCATACCCAAACAAGTATTTCTATAAAAACGGTATGATGCGATAAAAAGAAGATTTTTAAATTTCTGAGAATCCAGTAAACTCATATAATCATAATATTACGTTATGAAAAATATAAGAATATTGGTTGAGAACAATATAGGTGTTATTAGTATATTAATATTACTTATATTTTTTACAATGATTTATTTATATATCTTTTAAGAGGTAGATTAAATTTCTAATATAAGCTACAATAAATAGTATAATAAATAAATAATATGTGTTTGGCGCGTGCGCGCTCATGTATAGAAGAGAGAGAGAGAGAGAGAGAGAGAGAGAGAGAGAGAGAGAGAGAGATTTTAAATTAAAGTAAATTAAGAATTTTGTGTACATAAGTATTTGCATTTATAGAGAAGCTTGAATCCAAGCGTTAAATAATCATTTTAATTGTTAATTTAATGTAAAGCTTAAATAATTTGAAATTAGAATAACGAATTCCTAATCGATAGGTCAATCAGGTAGTATAGATTTGAATAACATTCTTTATTATTTAAAAGTCAATTGGTCATTCGAAACTTACCCTATGAAGTCGATTATCAATCAAAGCAAGGAAATAATTTTAAACCTAAAATCTTTCATAATTCTCAACCTTGACGACTAACGACACGACTTTCGTAAATCCTAATGAATCCTGTGCACGCTTCGAAAAAAATGATGATACCAACTCATCAAAACATTGTTAGTTAATTATGTGCGACAAAGAAAAAAATAGTTTCTAATTGATTGAAAAAAATTCTCTGTAATAAATTGTTTTTCAGTCAGTGTCCGATATTAAAAATAATTCCTAAAATATCTGTTTTATAACTCAATTGCCAATAGAACGTAGTTTTTTTTTTTTTTTTTTTTTTTTTAAAGACGTTTTCTCATCTTTAAACAGTATTATACTTTTGCATAATCGATCATTTAAAAAATAATAAGTATAAATAAATAAAATTGACTTATCGGAGGCAAAAATCTACGACGTAGTAACTGTCCTCGAAGTCATATTCGTTCCTTTAATGGCACCTTTCTGTAAAAGAAATATGGTTCTATTGATGTATAAATAATAGCTAAATATATACAATCGCATTGTATTTATTTTGTATGTAATTATTACAAATTTTTTTACAAATTATTACAAATTATTACAAATTATTACAAAAATATTACATTGTATGTAATTCAAAGTATATAAGCTTAAGTATATATTCACAAAGATAAATATTTAAAAAAATTCGAATTTAATACATGCATACTTCAAAATAAAATCTACAAAAATAAAACTGTTTTTAGCTTTAGTAAACATTTATTAAGGTATTTTTATGAATGCACTGGTATTACAATAAATAGTCTTTCTAAAGAGTGTTATTTAGAAAAATTATGGGATGGAAAGAAAAATTTTCTCTATAAGAAATCCTCTGATATTTAAGAAGTATGAGGTATTTTTTTTTTTTTTTTACATTAGATATAGATTATTTATCAATGCCTCAGATAATAAAAGTGATAATTCGATGAAAAATATTCATGATGAATGAGTTTTTAAATATTCATTAATTTACTTTGAAAATTTGCAAGCGATTGCTGTAAACTTTTATTTATAACCTTTATACCATTTATTTATCATTATATCTTGTTACAAAGACTAATTGTTAACAATTTTTTCTTAAATAACTTTTCAACATAAACTTATTTGAGGCTATTATGTAATATTGAACCTTATTATTATTAATTCCCATTCTTGTATTTGTAAATAAGTATCAAGATGAATTAATAATAGATACGCTATTAAGTCATGGTTACTAATGTTAATTCTAATTATGCGTTTTGGATATTAATTTTTTAAATAAATAGTCAAGCATCAGAATAATTTTACTTTCTCGTCAGCATATTTCTTCAGAATATAATGTATACGTATAAAGTTTTAGTCTGGATTCAAAATCAATTAAATGTAAATATTATAGTAGTATTTTAAATATATTTTATTGCAAATTAAAAATGAAATTATAAGCATATTGAAATTTACTTTCTGGTCAAGTCAGCATAATTCAATAATAAAAGCAGTCAAAACGTAATTTTGTAAATTATCATGGCAAAATAAGAAAATGTAATCCCGCTGAAGTTTATCAGTTTTTATCAATTGTTTATAACTAGTAAATAAATTTAGTACATTTTGATTTTCTACGATAAATATCGCAAAAATTCTACTTTTAAAAACAATTAAAAAAATCATATTATTTCAAAATAATCAGTGACATACAAGTTCGGAATTATAATCACAAGAAAGAGATGAACTGGAATAATATTTTATATATATATATATATATATATATATATATTTATATATATATATAATTTGTAAGTAGTATAAAGAAATAGAATTATTGCTAAGCCGACGTGTAAAATCTAGTTATTTATAAAAAGTATTAGAATCATATTTATTATTAGCAATTTCTTTTTCTTGTACATTAATTATTGTATTTATAATTTTATTGCTGATTATACTTACTTAAATAAATCATTTAATAAATTTAAAGTTCATAAAAGCCATTATTAATAAACACTATCACTTGACATTTTAAAAATTTTCTCATACCTATATTCATTGTTTTGAACTTTCATATAATTTTATATAACAACAGTAGTTAGAAATGTTATAATATTAACGGTAATGTCAATAATTTTTGTCAACTTCATCTAAATTCATGGGTTTTCAAATAAAATAAAAATTTTATTGGCATGCGATTGAAGAAAAAAAGTGGGACCAAAAAACAACTTATTATAGGAAAAAAAAATCATCTATAAAAGCATTACTTTCTTTTCAGTATTATTTGTTATAATATTTGTATTCAAATATCCAAAGTTGTTTATCTAGCTAGACGAGTTTTTCTAAAGAGTTGCCAACGCGAAGGATACTTCTTGTGTATGTAAAATGCAGGTTTCTGATTCTTTCACTCAGTATGTCTGCTTGTCTGCCTGTCTACATATTTGTATATATATCCATCTATATTTTTCACTTTCTCCGACTTATTAAGTGATTTTTCAAATTTTCTTATTTAATGGCAATGAAAATTTGTTCGTTCACATGAATTAACTTATTTAAATATATGAAAAAGATAGTTTCAAGTAATAATTATCAGTGCGATCATGAAATACTACATTTATGTAAGGGAACATGAATTGAAAAAAAAAAAAATGAGCATATTTCTAATGAAAAATTAACCCAACTTTGATATGAAAGCAATAATAAATTGGGGTATACATTAAAATGATATAGCTTTTTTTTTTTTTGCCCATGTACTTTAATATCAAATCTATTGCTGCAGTAGAAGATGTTAACAATTTAATTCATAAATGGAATTAATGTTATGAAATTATCTTATTTATAATATATTTTATAGCTTTTTATAATTTAATACATAATATTTTTTACTGGGCTATCCATTTTTGTTCTAATTTTCTTCTTTAGAAAAACAAGCTTGAATTTAAAAATAAAATTCTTTATATATATATATGTATATTCGAAATTAATAATATGAACTCTTTATATGTTTGGCACATTGAAGAACAAAACAGTTTGAATATAGTTTTAATATTTTTAAATCTCTATGACTGTTTATTCTTCCGAGTATAAGAAGTTTCTCAAATAAAATTATTAATAACATAGCTTTAAAAAGAATACTTTCATTCTAAATGTTTATTTTTATTTCGAGCAATGCAAGTAATTTTATTACAAGTGAGACGTTATATTTACTACAAATATTTGTTGGAAACGCTATTTACAAAATTGTCTATGTATCAAATAGTATATTAAAAACTTATGTATTATCATTATGATTATTGTCCAGAGAATAAATTACGTTTATTAAAAAATTTGAAATGCATAACTATGTAGTTTGGAAATTGAATTCGTCAATATATAGACGTGCATAACTAATACAAAAGAATGTAAGAAAGTTGAAACGAAGTTGAGATCCGATAATCTTTTTTATTAACATGTTGGAAATTCAACTTTAAATTCTTCATTAAAATTATGAATTTCTTTCTTATTGTGAAAAAAATATTACATTACGTTAGGAATCCTGTAATGAAATTTTATATTATATTAATAGACTTATTTTTATAATACAACTATAGTGATTTATTATCTATTATTAATGTATTATAGAATTAATAATAAATAAATAAAATAAATACGTTATAAGAATAAATAATGTATATATTATGTTATATGTTCTAATTTTTTATATTGAAATGTAGCTATGTAAAATTGTCATTATCATCTTTTAATTTATTTAACAACTCAATTTTTAGAAGTAAAAAGCATTTATGTTCTCATAATATATTTTATTAACTTACACGATAAACCTTATCAAATGATAAATTACTTATTTTAAACAATATTCAACTTTTAAATGATTGTACGGGTATAATAATAAATTTTTCGATTAACGAGAATATTCAAGTTGTATATTATAAATAAATTATAGCAATAATGATACCATCAATATGTTATATGTCAAATAACTATTCACAAGTCTTATCGACTATGAAAATTTTCTATTTAAAATGTTTTTTGTTTGTTTTGTTTTTTTGAATAGTAAAGCTACTTGATGTTATCTTTTTTTTTTTTTTTTTTTTTTTTTTTTTTTTTTTTTTTTTTATTTTTATTTTAATGATGCATATTACAGTACTTCTCTTGTGATTAATAGAAAAATTAAATAAATAGGGGAAATCGTGGAGGTTTTAAAATTTAAATGGTCAACGGCCGTCATGTACGTTTTTCTTTGTGCCCTGATTGAATTGTTATATTACGATTAAAATTGTTAAACACAATTATATCTTTCGTCTTTCCTTTTTGTATAGGTGCAATAAAAGGGAGATAAGGAAAAGATTGTATGATCTGTATGATTCAGCCCTATATATAACGTTCAACTTTTGAAAATCCGTCATTTCTTAAGTAGGTATTCTGTTTAAATCTTTATAAGGGCATAAGTTATACAGAAAATTCCAACATCGTATGAGTTAGGAGCACGAGAAAAAAAAAAAAAAAAGTTGAAATTCTAACAACATATATATGCGTGCGCATGTGCAGTTCAAATCATTGACGAGTCAACGTGCGTTGTAATAGGATTTTGTAATACATCAGAGGAAAAATGAAGAAACTGTCCATGATTACGGTATTCACAGTAGGTCTGTTCTCGCATGTGTGACTTGCGCTTTTCTTTTCTTTCATACTTGTTTATTTTATTTAATTGTCAAAAATACATGCTTTGATAGTTACCTATTATATTTCACATAAACAGGGCATCGCTTTTTAGGCGCTGAAAAAATTCTTAACGGGCTTATAATGCATAATGTTAATTATGCAGTATAGAAAGTATGCGTGAATAAATATGAATAAAATTTTTTGGGCCACTTCATTTTACTTTAATCGACAAAGTCGATAGTCAAAAACTCAATATTTCATATTTTGTTTCTTTATTGGTCGAAGGTTAATAAAAGCATCGAGTACAGGAAAGGGAAATTTTTTTTCTTTTATATAATAATAATAATAATATTTTTAAATAATTTTAGGCCTTGTTTTCGACACTTGCCCGTCATAATTACCATAATTATATTAAAATATTAAAATAACGTAAGCTATATAGTTATGAATTAAGGTATATACAATATTTGATTAATAATGTTTATGTGTACTGGTAATTTTTTTTTTGAAATAGTAATATAAAAAGAACGTTTATTTCTGACTTTTGAAATTTAAATACATAAATTTTTATATAATGTGGTCTCCAGAAGGTCATGGGTATAAAAAAATTGTAGTTTTATTTTGATAAAAGTTGCAGCTTTGAAAATCTTCTTATCTCACCTTTTAACAATTACATAAAGTGTTTAAATACATGCAAAGTAAATCTTTGTAATTAATAAATAATATTATAAATAAAATAGTATAAAGCGAATCTGATAATTTATTGTTTTTTTTTTTTTTTTTTTTTTTTTTTTTTTTATAATAAACCTATTGAATGTGATTTTTATTTCGCTCTTTAGATATTTTAATATTCCTATCCGTTGAAGTGTGTAGTACTTGAAAGAAGCACACACACTATGGCTCTTCGTTCTTAGCACAGTTTTACGACCTTGCAGAACAGCAAATAAACAAAATTTTTTATTTAACCAACTTCAATATTGCTTATTCAACGGTCCACTAATACGTGGATGTCATTAAATAACAAACAGGAATTTTTCAACGTTACCAAATTCATAATTCCGTAGGTTTTTTTATGAGATAGAATATTAATTTCTAAAGAAAAACAAAATAGGCATTTATTTTATGTTATTATTTATCAAGGATCGTGTCAATCATAGTTACACTTATTAAATAATAATGTTTTATTCGAGATAATGAGAAAGTAAAATTAAATTATATTGATTATAAAGAAAATCGACTCAGAGCTTCGTTCGATTTACAATTAATTTTATATTCGTTGTAGAATAAATTTTGTTTTTCAATAAAGGGACAATTGTTTTTAAAAATACTTACGGGTTAACCTACTTAGCGAAAATGTCGACTGCGTCCGAAGTGCCGAACATTAGTTGGAAAGTACAAACGGTGCTACGAAAATCAAAGATAAATATTGTCGAGAAGCGAATCGGCTCTTACCGCCGATCGATGCTCTCCTTCTTTGTGTTCTGTCGGAATTCTTTTCAATTCTTCGAGTATCTTAGTTTAGCATACACAACTTCGATTTCAAACTAAATACGGTGTCGCCCGCTGATTAAAAATGAGGCTAAAGCGTATGAGAAGGCTGACAGCGACATATCGAGCGCATGCATGTGGTATAATTAAAATTCTTACCGTGCTTCCGTATAATTCATCGCAGTCTTCGTATAATTCATTCATTCGTATCTTCGCTATTTCATTCGATTATTGTCATTTCGCTGTAATTTTTCGTAGAATTCAAAAGTGAAAAAACGATTAGAAGAAGGACTATTCGACTAGGGCTCTAGTAGGAAAAAAAAATTGTTTATGATTTTTGTACAAAGCTAAGCACCAAGCATGTTATTAGTTTTTACAGGCAGTAGAAAATTGGCTCACCTTTACGAGTCTTTTGTTCATCCGTTCATTCTTCCTCTTTCTCAAATTGGTCCGAGTACCAATTTAATTTCTTTGCGGATCGAACAATTGCCATTTCTTTCACTATTATAAATTTTTTATTTTATCGTATTGTGGTGTATTATATATATATATATATATATATATATATATATATATATTGTAACTATTTAGAATCGAATGTCAGTGCTAATATTGATTAATTGCAAATATTAATTTTATCATCTCCAATAATAAGAGTAAATAATATCCACAATTTGTTAACTTACTTTAATCTGTGCGTTCTGAATATGCGGAAGACTTAGTTAGTTATCCAAGCTATACCCGCAAAAAACGTCAGACAGTGTAAAAACCTGCAGCCAATAACTTTTTTTCTTTACATTTTTAAATTGCTTGATTACAGTTCTTGGTACGAAGATGCTTGCATAAAATTCAAATGAATAAAAAAAGGTATAATGACTCTTTAACATTTTTAAGAATGTGTAAGATATCGTAGGCTGTTTTTGGATGCGCCTTATCTATATTATAGAATTAAATTCAATTTGAATGCTTTTAATAATAATAGTTTAATTATTTCATAAATAATATTTCGTAAATAGCAATAATTGCTGCTCTAAAAATAAAATTTATTTATGACTAATCCTTTACCTTATTATTTCTTCAGGAATATTATTTATGAATATAGTAAAATAATAATAATAATACTAATAATAAATTCTTGTGCATGATAATTTTCAGAATTTCTAATGGTCTTTAAAAGTACTATATGAAAACTGACGTGTATTCTGCATTTTATTCTTAAGATGCTGAAATCTTTATGATCCAATTATATAATTATGCTTATTACAGAGTGTACATACACAACTTTGTTAAAAATATCTTTGGCAATTATATAAATTTTTCATAGTCATAGAAAAGAAATAAAATTCAGTCCCTTAAATGTCTTGATCAACTTCATATTTTTATATTAATATATTATCATAATCCTATAACATACGAATGAAATATCAAAACAAAAATTATACGTCTCATTGATTATTTGTAGTTAATATGTATAAAAATCCAGATTCAACGCTAATTTATGCCTCATCTTGATACCTTGAGAAGAGTTTTCAATAACAAAAATTCAAATAACTAAATGTATGCAAATATAACTACATAATAACATTAGTTTGGGCTGCAATTTTGAAAATTAAAATTAACGCAAATTTATCATTCGTTGTTATAATCTAAATATATTATGATATTATAATATTTACAATATTAAGTATCAATTGTTCACATCTTTAACTTCACCATTTAATTCGTGTAATCTAGAATTTGTTAATAATCGTAAAATCCACGCATAAGTGATTTGCATTTCATTGCACAAATTCCATTAATTTAACGCGATAGTCAATCAATTCAAATCGATTGATTTACTATAATGATTTCGCGTATGTGTAATACCATTGCAATGATGATTATGATGCTCGTATTAAAACAATAATAATGACTAAAGTATTACATACCGCAGGAAAAATTAATGGTACATTTGCCAAGAACGATTTGTGTTGATTTCCTCCTCTGTAAATTGTTCGAATTAATAATTCGATAGCATTTTGATAACATTATGATGATTTACCTCGTTTTACCTCTATACATAATGTAATTTTATTGTTGTCTACATAGATTCTACAAAGTGATCAAGTCATGGTTGAAAAAATAATTATTAATTTTAAATTATTATTTTGAAGAACATTGTAATTCATTTGTATCGGCAAACAGTAAAATTATTCTTATATACCCAGTAATTAAAAGAGTATGTATTAGTAAAATTATTGTTAAATTAAAGTTATTGGATTATTAGCGGATATATTTTTATTAGATTAAAAGTCAATAATTTCAATCTTATAGACATTATTAAAGAAAAACATCGATACGGAATAATGGAATACTCAATGCTAATTAATTTGGACAATTCGTGCATGGAAATTCATATGTTACTTTAATAAAATAAAATGTACAATAATTACTTACTGTTCGGTAGTTATCTGCTGATGTACGAACAGCTGAGAATATTAATTATTTAAAAAAGAATTACTTTTTTGAATTCTGAAATATCTTTTTATTCGATCACTTCTATAAAATATTAAGTTGAATTTCTCAATGTTTGTGCGTTTTATTTATTATATTCGAAGTTCGGCGATGTTCCTTAAAATGGATCTTGGAAATAAATATTGCCATGTGAAAAAGTTAATTGATAGACCATCGATTTTCATAATATATCTTATGGGCATAAGTTTTCCTCGATTTATAATAAGGCAACTCGACAAATAAGCTTTCGATGTATCGAGCATTTATCCACTCTCATTTTATTAAAGAAAGTTATTTTGTTATAAAAAGATGACCTTTCAATATAAGCATCATAAGTGATGAACGGTGAATAACCTGGAAAGAACAGTTCGATGCCAGAATGGCCTACATAATTTCTGGATCCATGAATATGAACAGAGAAAATCCTAAGAACGCCAGATATTAGAAAGAAATTATTAACCTGATTATAGCTAGTTAAAATGTGAAATACCATCTTTGCTGGATAACCAACGATTAGAAAAGCTTTAAAGCGTAAAAGCTCATAGAGTAACGAGGGTATCGCTAGCCGAGACGAATTTCAACGAATTCTTTTAAGCGACACAAGCCGAATAAAATGCCGAAGATCGAATAGGCTTTTTAACAAACACAGATCGCGGCGATTTCGGTCAGTTTAACCAAGCTCTTAACAACTTTCCCTTCGTCAATAAGAAGGTCAGCTTTTTCAACGACCGGTATAATAGTCCGGTATCGTGAGCCCTACGCAATAGCAAAGATGCGAGCGCGTTCGTCTCTCGAAGGAAAAACGAGGAAAAAACGAAAAGCACAGCCTCTCGCTCGACAGTCAAGATACGGACGGCTAGTATGCGGCTGCGGGGGCGGGGTGGGGGACGGGATGAGATCCAGCGAACGCCAGGTGAAGAAAGGGGCAATGGGTAGAGAAAGGCGGGTAGGGGGGATTCGGCGGCGATGGCTGCGGCGGTGGCAGCAGCGGCGGCAGCAGCAGCAGCGGCGGCAGCAGCAGCAGCAGCAGCAGCAGCGGCGGCGTCGTCGTCGTCGTCGTCATCGTCGTCGTCGTCGTTGTCGTCGTCGTCGTCGTCGTCGTCATCGTCGCCGCCGCCGAGTCAGTCGTTGAATTTGAGAGGCTCAGTCTCGCGGCAGGACTCGAACAGGTCGTAGTTAGATAAGGAAGGAGCGAGGATCGACGCCGCGCTTCGACTTTAGCACGCGCGCGCTCGCGTCCGGCAAAAGACGCCAAGGCAGAGGAAGATCCAGCGATTACGAGCGATCGCCCATCAATCTTGATTTTTGTTATTATCGAGTGCGCGGTGCCCGCCGTCGGGAGCGCGACCGCGAACCCGGAGCATAAGGTGTGGAAGTAAGGGCCCGCCGGGGACTATGTGATATAGGCCGCGAGAGAAAAGATCGACGCCCACCCCCAAAGGGGAGGCTCATGAGCCTCGCAGTTACTCCTCAGGGGATCGAGGCGCACGGACAGAAGCTGCGCAAGAAACCGAGGACAAAGGAAAGCTGTCGCTCCACGGGCTCTTAGACACCTGGGTTTCGGAGCTTTACGACACACCTCCCCGGAGCCACAACGCGGCCTTCGCTCTAGGTATTATTAACACCCTTTTCATCAACCAATTGCGTCTCTTAATAATCCGGCCGCGCAAATACCGATCTCGTCGATGCGAATCACATTGGTGTGCTGGTTACATCATTTGTTGGGACGCTGGATCGTTTCGAACGGCCAATCCAATTCCAATTTTAGAGCGCTGCCGCCTGCTCTGCTAAATTTCTCAATGATTATCCGCGCGCTACTGTCCTTATCAGCTACGTAAATTGAATGAGAACGTCAGGAGCAAATGTAGTTAAAAGTGGAAAATAGCGCTCGATGTAGTTTTAGGACCAAGGCTTGGATTACGTATTTGTTGCCTAGGGTCGGATAGATCAGGACGGTTGAAAAAAAAAAAAAAAAAAAAAAATACAAGCAGCTAAATATTTATTTCCAATCGATGTAATTGCATATCACAATTGAGGATTCAACCGCCTGTTAATTAACAAAATTTGTCAGGCATGTGTAAAATTCATAAATAAATTAGTTGTTTTGGTTTTTTAACATGGCCAAGGAAATTAACGTTCCTTAATTTAATCCAATAAAATTATTAAAATTGTAAAATGCACTCGAATTCCTTTAAAGTGGCTTATTTCGTAAAGCCAATAGAGCTTGTATGGCGGCTATTACGTATTAAATAAGTATTGTATATAGACACGATTTACAGCATGATCTCACACTATGGATTATTTTTCTAAAATGACGTCACGGAGCAATAATTTCTAAACTGGAATTGCCGCTTCGGTTTGAAAATATAAAATAGGCTAAGACAATATTCGGCTTCAATAAGGCGCTCGATAATACGAGGAAATATATTTCGAGAAATCTGCAACTCGAATTCTATAAGAAAATCCTCGTTCGACGTTGTTTCTAGTGTAAACTGGAGAAATGACGTAGAGAGCGACAGGTTTCGTAGACACTCGCACACGATGATCACGTAATACGATTTTCTAATAGACTTTCGGCTGACTCTATCTTCGTCTATGTCCGTACGTGCACAATGGTGAAATTAATCTCTTGTATTTATTTAATAAGATGTAGTAAGACTGTTTTACGTGAAATTTATTCGCTAATGTTACAGCTCGTAACTTGGCTACATTTTGGTCATTCGGGAAGCTTAAGATTCGATCAAGCGATAATACGGCATTCGAAGTAATTTCAATAATTTCAGGACGACTGATCGACACCTACGAAACATTCGATTGTTTTTAAAAATCAGTTCTAATGTGTTTTCTTTTGTTTTACATGGTTGGCGGTCGAACTATTGATACTGAAAACTGAAGAATCGGTATAAGAAGAATGAAAGTTTGTACAATCGCGTTGCACTTACGATAATGGGATAAAGAGAGGATCATCTCGTTTGTAAATTTCATGAGAATTAAACTTTCTTGTAGAGATATTTCATAAGTATTATAATTCATTCGTAGATTCTAGCATAACTTTCTCTTCATTGTAAATAATTGTTAACTTTGCCGCTGACTTCGCGTAGATGTACTTGTCTTGTATTAAAAATAGAAAAAAATATTTATATTTAAATGCATTTGTAAAGCGGTGAGATAAAGGGGAAGCATCGATAATAAAATTAGAATATGTATCAAATATTGACATGGAGTTTCAATATTTTTATAGTCGCGGATAATGCATATTTCATAGGTAATTTATGCTGGTGCGAGTGTACTTGAATATCAATTTTCTGAATTTAAACGGATAAAAATTGAGATTGATTAGGATTTCGTAAGAAAATTATTCCAAATCCGCAAGGCTAACATAATTAATAACGAATGATAATTTTTAAAATCAATTTTGTATTTGTATGGTAAGAACGATATCAAAATATAATACATCAAACATCAAATTATAATAATTTCATGATATAGAATATAGACAGTTACTTGATGAATGTATTAATCCTTTAATTGCATCTAATATTCCGTATTAATAAATTTATATTATCGTTCAAAATTTATCTTTATAGTTCAATTATTATAAACAAGAATTTTCATTAATCAATGATAAATGAAATAAAAAATTATTAAAGTCAATTAGAAAAATGCCACTTTATCAATTTAATATCAATGATAATTATTATTATGCCTATTAAATTAGGATTTTCAATCATTATAATAATCCCATTTACATACTCTTAATATAAAATATTTCCTTCTAATTCAACTAATTTTAATAACCTTAATTTTCCTACGAATAATTACTTACTTTCAATGCATTAGATAAAAAAAAACATAATATACTTATTTCATTAAATAAATGTTCCATCCTGACTGATTTCAAATAAATGATCAATATATTTTCAATATTCTACAAATTTCATATATTATTGATAGAATTTTTAACTACTATACGAAGAAGCGTATTTCCATGAATTTTTATTCAATAGTTTTCATATTATTTAACTATGGCTAGGCTTGTAACTGTAAATAATTAAGTGCTTTTTTAGCCTTATATAATAATTTATAAATTATAGCCGAAATACAGATAAATAAAATTGAATTTAACATACGTTACATATTTATAGGTGTGTAAATGTTCTGCATTACATGACACATCTGGGTATCGAAAGAGAATGTTTTTACATTATCTTACGTAATATACTCAATACCTAATTCCAATTATTATTTTGTTATATCGATCGATCCACTATTAATCAAGTTATAAATCACTGGTGCTATGATCGTCAAATTAGCGCGTCAAAATTAGCTCTGAATATAAACATTGTGGCATATAATACATAATGAGTTAGTGGATGCGTAAATCATTGGATTCTTTTTATCTAAGAACGTGGCCAGTAATTGATTTGTTCTTGCTGAAAAATTTTAAATTTTAAATGCTTGTAGATATTTGATACTCGGTCATCGAGTCTTAACTTTTGAGCCAATATTATAAGCAATAAAAAAAAAAAAAAAAAAAAAAAAAAAATTTTACAATAATGCTAAAGGTCTGTTTATCGTGACACATAATGTAAAATAACATTTGCTATTCATTGAAATAAATATAATGCTAAAGGTCTGTTTATCGTGACACATAATGTAAAATAACATTTGCTATTCATTGAAATAAATTTTCATCACACTGTCTTCGTGATAATTTTTATATCAATTGGATTATAAACTTTCAAGAGATCAATGAAAAAATTAGCCAAAAATTAATAAAGCATTAATTTATCTATCAATTATCTATGCAACTTATTTTATATATTTAAAGTAATTTAAATACGCAATACAGTGATTAATATTAAAATAAATTTGAACAATTTTTATAACTCATGTTTAGAAATCATTTTTAATTTTGTACTTCTTTTCATAAATTTTAATACATACATACGGTATATCGGACTTTCTTTTCTAAGTCGTAATCTGCTTTCATTGAATACTAAAACTCGAAACTACAATTTTACACTTTTGATTATATTGTATTCGTGAAGAAAATTTATTTTTTATTTTTTTATAATAGCTTATATAATGTAACATTAATCAGACTAAAAGTAGTAATTAATATTATGTGTTCCGGTAAATACTACGACAGAAAATTTCTATTACAAATAAGATCTATATTACATCTCAAAATAGTAATTGATACAATTTACTAATATTGTTTAATATATACAAAATATAAAACATCATTATGTTTTATAATGGTACATACAGTAATTTAGGGCTTATTTTAAAAATCAATATGGGCGCAATAATTTTTTTCTTATCAACGCATCCGATAACGAATATAAAGAATCCGCATGAGCGAGTGTATGAATATGTCGTAGGTAATCTATATAAAACAATAATTCAACTATTTTCTTTCACGATTAACCGAAGACCGTTAAATTAATTTTTATAAAGTTATGAGACTTTTTATATAAGTTAATTTATATGTTGGCTATTAATGTAAATTTATTTTATCATTTAATTCTTAAGCATTGAAACTATGTTTTATAATCACTATATCTGACAACAATATCTTGCATAAATTGTTAAACAACCTCTTACCATAATAATAATAATTTCCTTTTTTCACGACATATTGTAGAATAATTTAAGCGCAGTGACAATAACAATAATTTATTATTCTTCTGTATTTAAAAGTTAAGTATTATTAAAATTTCATTAGAATACAATTGTCCCGAATAAACATTATCAATATACGATGCAAATAAATTAATATTTATTTCGCGTACATTCAATGCATGTAATACTATATAAATATAATGATAATTAGTATTTGTCTATTAAGGAAAAGTATTAATTTTAGGAATTAGAGCATTACTTTAAAGAGTATGGGATAATAGCTGTTAAAAAAAAAACTAATATTAAAATGATTGGATTTATTAATGAAATGAGAAATTGCTATTTTGATTCATTAAATGTAAACTTTCTTTTAGAAAATAATTTAGTTAAATATTATAATTTAATTGAAACACGAATTTTGATTAAGAAATAAGAATAAAAAAATACCTTTTCTTCCAGCACAAGCATTCAAGTGTACAGCATCGGAACATTTTTCTAAAATGTTTTTGTCCTCTGCTTCTTTGCACATTATTATAATATCCAAATATACTAAATGAAAAAATAATCAAAAATTTCATTCTAATAATTATACATTATTATTCACAATGTTCAATATATATATATATATATATATATATATATATATAAATAATGTGTACGTAGTCGAATTGTCGCAAAAATAATGAAAATCTTGATTTTATAGTAAAGAAAACTGCATGACTCATAATGTTTGAAAGCTTTGACATCTCAGAGATTCAATATGGATTTTTACAGATATATAATACTATTAATAGGTAACTCGGTGAAGTAACTTCGGTTAGTTTAAGTCGAACTTCATGTATTTCACGTAGTCTCTTCATTCTCTTCGTTCATTTAATTCTTAATAATAATCTTACAATATCGTTTACTTCTGCTAAATTTATTACTTGTAATTTTAAATTGTATTTTATAGTGACTTAAAACTCAAACTTAATTTACAAGATTTTAATAAAGTATAAATAATGTGAAAAGAAAAATATTTGTTGGAATTAAACCACAAATGTTATCTGTATATCAATATAAGCCTCACTGTCTATTTCTTCTACTTGAAAAGCAAATGGAAAAATATAAGGTGATATTTTTTTACGAATTCATTGTCATTTAAAACATAATATTCATCATTTTATGAAAGACTTGAATATTATTAAATTTACATTTTATCGGCGATATTTTCGCTTTATTAATGCAATTTAAAAATACACTTGGTGAAACTAATAAAGTAATAAATATTACAAGTTTAATGATAAATATGAAGCAAATAATAAATCCTCCTATAATAATGAATATTTAAATATTAAAATAGGCACTTATGGCAATATTTTTTCTTAAATACATTACTTAATTATTTAATCGTTTAACTTAATTATTAAGAATTTTTGTTTTTCTGCTTAATGTAAATAATCGATTATTCTTAGTTTGTTTTAATAGTACTTCATTTTTAAGTAGTAATTTATAGGAAAACAGGAAAAATGATACGATTAAATTCATAAATACTTTACTCATGAAACTATATTTCAAGTAATGCTAATTAATTTTATTGCTAAATACGTAGTTTATATATTAATTAGCTTGTAAAATTAAATTTGATAACTGGTGTTAAATGCACAAAGCTACGTATAGTTATAATTTTTTATTTAAATGCATACTTTGTTAATTTTTTTAATATATATCGATTAACATTGCATTATATAAATAAAAACGAAATGTAAAAAAATTAGTATTTAATTTATAATTTCAATATATATGTATATAATTACATTAATTTGAATTTATAATTTTTATTCCAAATTATCTCTTAAAAAGATTATTTTGTAAAATTTAATAATGAGAAAAAATTGCCGTGTAAAGTATAAAAATTAATAGATTAGGTGAAAATTAGAAATTTTTAAAACAAATTTTTAATCTCACTCGGAGCTCATAGAGTGACGGCAAACTGTAAACTAGTCTTGTGCGAAGCTTCATTAAATTATAAAATAACTAATTGTACTTTTATATATTCATCGTTCCTTCAATATATATTCGAGGATCGCATTAAATTTTCTGATTATGTATGAGAAATTAATTCGACTAAAACAAAGATTGGCATCCGATTTATATTGTTGTTCATTGTATAGCAAAAAAGATCTGAATTATACCAATAGAAAGTATTTATTATAGAGACCAGTATTAATTTATTTATTAATAAAGGGCAATGGAATGTATACATTTTCAAAATTTGTTACTAAATTGTGCAACTGACGTTTATTTTATAATTATTTTATTATCAATTTATTGTAAAATAAAGGTATGTCAGCTAATTCGCATCAACATAAAAATACTTGGCACGAAAGATCGACGAAATACAGATTTCATCTTTATACTTTTGTAATTTTCAATTCACACATGTTTTTGGTACCATTAGAACAAATACTAATAATAACACTCGTAGAGACATACGAATGGATATATCTCATACATATTGCACATGTGCAAACGTGTACCTTAATAAATGCGTGTACCTAGTTAGTACGCGTATACATCAAAAGTATTTTCGTGATAGGCCAACCGAGAGTTACTCGAGTCAATCATTAATGTGCACTTTCACTCGCGAGATGAGTACGCCAACATATTATTGTTATGTATGCGTTGTTTGGAGTAAAATACGGCGAAATGATAATCGTTGTTCCATTAAACGTGGAGAATTTTTCTCATCGTTGAAAAATAAATTCTTAGTCCACTATTGTTGGTATCGCAGTGAATAATTACGTGCTCGAGGAGATCTCTAATATTTTGTTTCACCGAGGAGCGAACGATCAAGCCTAAAAAGCCTAAAGCTGTAGTCGGTAATGAATATTATGACACTGTTGGAATGATGGGAAAAATGATTTTATGTTGCAATGTTTGCCTAAAGAGAAAAGCCGACGACGATCTCACATAGTACACTATCGAATTAGATAATATATCAATTTTTCCATTAATATGGAATTAATTTACCTTGCATTTTACTCTGAATATGCGTAAGAATTTATGTTTGATAAATATTGAAGATTTTGTGGAAACACACAGAATTTACGTATGAATTTTATCATTTAACTGTTAGGATTGAAGCGAGTAAGATTTACGTCTTTGAAAGTGAAAAATTTTGTACGAGATAAAATTGCATTGAAAATGAATTGAATTATTAGTTACACTTTAGTACAAACTGGTAAAAGTTGGTAAAGTACATAACTCCAGTGAATTCAATAGATTTACTGGAGGATGAGGCGTGATTCTGAAATCGTTCATTATTCCTATTGATGAAGGTGTTAATTAAAATGAAATTCCGATTACGTTAACAAAGTGCCGTGCTATAGATGTCAAATCATCTTCCATCGAAGAATCAATAAACTAAAGGCCTACGAACTGTAAACTCGATGTGACATAATTTGCCAACCTAGGCTAAAGCATTTGAGAGATTACATCGAAATTAAAATGATATAATTACAATAAATTGTGAATATTAGAGAGGTTGGATAAACTGTGTCGACAAATGTCGTAAATGATTAGGAAAAAGACAACGAGTGCTATTCTTTTTTCACTCCCGAGTAATTTTTCTTTATTCTCCATGTAATTTTTGTGCGTTTTAATTAAAGCTTATTTTCTACGATGAACAAAAATTGTACGACGTGACTCCTCTTCGATTATTTATCGTTAATTTACGAGATTCTTTCTATGTGTATGAGAATGTGAAAACAGCCGACTGCTTATGAACAAATTGAATCGCTCTTAACTCGGTCGTCATAAGCGCTTTTAAGTTACTTTGCTTCCAACATTTATTCTGTATACAGTTGACGGAATTATTCACTCCAGGTCTTTTAAACTAAGTTTAATAGTATTTACTTGGACTGGCTTCACCTAGACCTACTATTGATATTTTCAAAAGTTCAAGGTTCTAATGTGGTACTAAGCCGTCAATCGCCATTTGTCATTCATATTTGTTTTCTTACCGTAAAACTTTACGCTGCTTTACACTAAAAAATGACTTCGTCTCAGATTAAATAATCATTAGTTCCGTTTGAAATAAAGCCGTTTCATTTTTATCGAAGCGATATGAGAATATTTGTACTAATATTCATATATTATCATGGTGAATTAGTAATGATAATCGTAATATTGAAGTATCTATAAAGTATAAAAGCACGTATCAAAGATGCGCTCGTTTCCTGTTTTCTTCGTGTAAATAATTCATAAACATTAGCCAATCTATTATTCATGGATTTAAAAGGAAAAATATGACAATGATTTTTTAAAGACGGAGACGATAATTCAAAGACTTTATCTTTTTATTAAATTATTTTGAATTAATTTATTATTAGCTTAAACAATTTAAACCTAATACATCGATTACTATATATATATATATATATATATATATATATATATATCTTAAGCTATCAGCAATAAAATTTTAATATATCCAAATTATTCTTCGATGGATCAATTTTCTTTCATGCCTACTAAATTCAAATATGTAAGTTAATGTCTTACATGCTCCAATTACAAGACACGTAATGTAATTTGTTGTAATACGGGAGCAGCGCGAACAGTGCGGAATACGCCAGTGGTTTCCTCGAGGACAAAGGTAACGACTAGACACGTGTAAAACCTCTATAAACTTTATGTGCACAATATGACGTAGAAGAAAGTATGGTAGAATAAAATCAATTCGAGTATATGTGCTGTACTGTGCAATTAGCGACATTTCAATAGCTAAATTTCTTTGCCAACGCGAAGCTTTTAATTACGAATCAGCAATTTATCATTCAGGCAAAAATACATTTTTCGCCAACAATTATGATTATAGCTTCCGAAAGATATACAAAAATGTACAATGGATCTTGAAAAATTGCTGTATTTATAAATGCGTGAGTGTCGATATTTATTTAGCATCTTTTTTTCTTTTTTTTTTTCTTCTTTTTTCTTTTTTTTTTTTTCATAAGCCAAGTCAAAAAGATTTCCATCTGTGACAGGCTTTGTGCATCTCTTTAACACCTCCTTCATTTTATTTACATTGTAATCTTGATGTCTGTATCGCAAGCCAAAGATAAACGCACGCTCATTCGCATTTTGACCTTCGTTGCAATGTTCGCGGCTCGAGACGAATTTTAATAATTCCACTGAGTTTCATTAAGGACTTTTTTTTTTTTTTTTTATTTTTTTTTTTACTGAAAACAGGCACAATCTCTCACGGCTATGTTTGGATATTTATATTGGCGCTCTAGCATTCATTCCTCGAAACTTGTGTATTTACAAAAGACCGCCTTGATGTTTACAAGCTATTGATCAGCCTCCCCGAGCCTCCCTTTATATTTTAATTGAATTTAAAATTTTAGAACATAGACCATATTAAATCGTCCAAGGGTAATATTGCACATTTCAAATATTAAATGCTCACTATTTCGTCGACAATTATGACACTCGATTCGACATAGCATCATTACGGAAGCTCAACGTGCATTGTCAATCAATATGACGTCTCGAACCAGAGCTTACAATGACAAAACATCGTATTTGCGATGGGACTACAACGATTGATAATTCACATTATCGATCAGATCGACCTTGATAATACTTAATTAGCAAAAGCCAGTGTGTCAATTTCCTCCTACACCCCATTGAGTTTGCTCGTGCAGAGTTTATAGTGACGTTGGAATTTTCTTGCATAGTAGGAGGAAGCAGCGATGTAAGTACGTTTGGACGCGACTGTAGGACTTTGTCGGTACAAGTGTTGGATAAATTGCTCTTCTGTATAAATCGCGTTACGATCGCATTCTTGTCTTATGAATATCTTTGTAGTTTTGGATAAGTGAAATTATGGAGATACACTAGATATATAAATATAAATGAATAGATATATAAATAATATATATTGTGGAAGATAAGCAAGGCAAGTTGGAAGTTAACCAAAATCGATTTTCTTGTAATTTTTATAATTTTCTAATTTTTACCTAATCCTCATATTCTAAAAATGAATTTTCTTGTAAAATAATTATGACCTTCAAAATTTAAATTGAGTAGGGAGAGAGAGAGAGAGAGAGAGAGAGAGAGAGAGAGAGAGAGAGAGAGGGAGAAATTAATAAATCACCAACATTATAGAACTATTGTACAATATCTAAATCTTACATTTTTCATAATAACGACAAATTACTAATAATAAAGTTAGCTCTTTAAAAAAAATACATAATATACATGTATTCAGTTTCAAGCTTTACAACCAATTTTAAAAACTCGTAAATATTTTAAAAACTACACGTCTTTTGCATTTAACCAATGAGCAATGAAATACACAGTGAAGAAAAACGAGCTTGAAATAAAAAGCAAAGATTTATTGTTTTAAATAATAACGGTTCGAAGATGATTTTTACCATAATTTATCCTTATAATAGATATTGGGGCAAGTCAGAAGCATAGCTGACGCAACGATATGATACACTAGTTGTTCATTTGCTTTCAATAAAGGGATAATTATACTAATAGAGTGAGCGAGTGAGCGAGTGAGGGAGAAAGGGGAGTGCGGGAGATAATATACGAGTATTCCGTTCATATATGCAATGTTGAACCTATCAGTCATCTTTTCGATATTACACCAATTATTATAATGTCAGTGTTCCGAGAACAAATTGTTAATGTACGAAGTTAAATGAATTCTTTTCATTTCAAATTAATGAAAATGGCAACAGTGATGAATAACCCTACAGTATTTCCTTATAAACCGTATTATAATATATTTAATAAGACACAGAATCTTAGAGAAATTAACTTGAAAACATAATGATTTTTTTGCATCGTGAAAGAGTCACAATGCAAAATATATATAGACACGTGCAATCAATACATTACTAGAATTTTACTTGCATATTCACAATTTGTGTAGAAAATGTTGCTTTATTTATTGCAAACCATTATTACACAGGCTGCTATTTGTCCTTTTATCTTGCTTGATCAATGAATAACATACAATGAAAAATTTATTTAAGATTTAATGTTTAAAAACAATTGTAAAGCAGCATTATTCTATGTAAATAATTTGCGGATTTGTACTCGGCCATAAAATAACTAGGAGATATAGTTCATTTAATATTTTTAATTTAAAGATGATTATATAAATACTTATATAAATACTTATATTCAATTACAATGCTAAGTATTGATGAATAAACTGTAATTATTGATAAATTTTATTTCGAAGTGCGTATAATCTAAAGAAAATATGATTATTTCTTTTATAAAAAATAGCTGCAATCATTTAAAGCGAGCAAACTTTTGGAATCAAATTATCAATTTATCACTAATGTATTGCAATATAGTATTTTAAATATGGTAAGTAAAATACCGTTAATAGTTTCATCTTGGCAGGAAACAAAAAAGATTTTCGGTTATATAAATAAGACCTATGTAATATTAATGATTTGTTGTTTTTGAGCCAAATAAATATCTTCGCACTTTAGGTTTGCAATGAGGATGCTGATTGAATAGTAAGTCACAAGACTGCAATCCCATGATTAACATTTACCTTTATTGATATAAATTTAAGCTCATCGACAACCATATGATGCAGTGAACGTGTGTTGCTTGTTATCGTGTATGTGTGTGTGTGTGTGTGTGTGTGTGTGTGTGTTTGGGTGTGTGTTCATTTGGCAACCGATAATATCGCGCACGCGGACGCAACTCCGCGCCGTAACCATTAATTTTTCTCTTCCTGTCACGCGACAAAACTACTGTCTTTCTTTCGTTCTCTCTTTCTATCTTTGTTTTTGAGAATCCATGTTCGCGAAATGAAAGTACGCGAGCAACTAAAATCGATCGCCTCCGATAGCTTTTTTTCTTTAACGTCCATTTCCCTTGTATCCTGTTTATAGTATTTCCAACTTTCATTGGTTCTTGTCATTTTTTTTTTTATTGGCTTATTTCTAGTTATTTTGTTGGTTAAGTAAAATTCTTTCAAATATAATTAATACTATATTATATGCAGAAAAAGTTTCAAATTTAGATCAATACCGATTATTGTATTAAATGAATAATAATAAATAATTTATATTCATAAAATTAAAAATTTAATAATAGTACAATCAAATGAGATAATAATAATTAATTACATAATAAAAATAAATTATTAATTTATTAGAAGGACCGTTATGTGATAATTAAAGAAACACGTCTCCCTAAAATTTCTTGTATTACTATCATCAATGTCAGCATCGTCATCATCACCATCATCATCATGATCATCATTATTATTTTCGTCATTGTTATTGTTATTGTCGTTCATTGTCGTTCAACATTATTATTATTATCATTAATAATATTATTATTATTAATAATAATAATAATAATAATAATAATAATAATAATGTTGAACGACAATGAACGACAATAACGTGAGATAATAGGTAGTGGAAAGTGAAATCTTGAAAGTTAGAATGTAGGAAGTTAACATGTTTTGTACGAGACATTCAAGCAACACTGTCTTAAAACTTAATTAAAAAAACTTTCGTAACAGATTCTCAATTTTTGTATTATAAATATGCATCGCATAAATAATAAATAAAAAATAATCCATTTTAGAGAAATGGTAGAAACAATATTTTAAGATAACCATAATCGTAAAAGTTACATTCTTATTGAATAAAGTTTTTTTTTTTTTTTGATTGGAAACAAATTATGAATTAAACATTTTTGAGGTCAATATTATTAACCTTTAAGGTTAATACCATCCTCCCTATATTATGAATAATTTAGTTTTTATAAATTTAATTTATTATAATATTTTTAATTGGATGGCCGAACGTGGCTTTGAATTAATACATTTCATTGCAATATAAATCAGTTTGAATTATATAGATTTAATTGTCGAATATTTTATTTAACTTACAACAAAAAGTATTAGTAAAACTAAAAGTTGGATTATGCTTTATGAAAGCATTGGTTAAACATTTTATTTTATTCTTATTACATACATTAAATAGTAATGAATTCATAAAAAAGTTTTAATGTTGTTGTTTAAAAATATTATTGTTCTTTGTTCACTTAACGAATTAAAAATATATATAAATTCTATTTTAAATAGTAGTTTCTGAAATTTTTGTTCTACAATCTTGTAAATAAAATACTATCGACTTGTGTCCGGTACTTAAACACACGATACTTAAGTTTATAATTTATAATAAAGTACATTACTACTATAATTATAGTGAAGTAAAGTTAAATTACACCTCCCGTGAAATCTCGCTCTGACGATAATCAAGGGAACGATGCTCCTAAAGTGACTGTATTAAAAGAAATTCCATTATTGTCTGCAAAATTGATTGCGTAAGCCAGTAATGCAAAATTTAAGAGCTATTTACGATTACTTATGTCGGCAAGAACTGAAGTTTCAATAGCGTTGTCGAAGAAAACAAATTTGGAACGATGTACCGTTTGTTTTCCATCGGCAAGTGGCGGCAGGCCACTAGTCAATTGCCTGTCGCCACTTACTTTATTGCACGTCAAATGAAAAATAGCGGGAAAGAAGGAAGAGGAACGTACCTAATAATGTGAGATCGCGAGATGTACTAGTACGACGAATAATTTGTATAAGATGCGTAAAAATGTTCTACAATTTATTTAAGCTCATTTCATTGTGTTCATCATTGCTACTGAGTTTGTAATTATTACAATTCAATACTTATACATGATATGCGTTTTTATCAGGAAATTTGATGAACATGTTTTAATACAAAAAAAGATTTTTTTATAAGCTTTGTATGAATAATTTATATTGTTTCAATTGAAGGGAATAAATATTTAACGATAAAAATGTGAAAATTTTAAAAGTTTTGAACGCGTTAATGAAATTGGCAGAGTCGGTCGGGAAATGAGAAAAAAAGTTTAATTAAAATTAAAAAAAAAAAGAAAAAAGAAAAAACAATTGTAACTTTTATTTCCCTATCTAATTGAAATATATATCCTATTATCTAATTAAAATTTTTGTTGTTACAGGTGAGCCACAGTAATGAATACTTGATTTTTCCTGATCCGTAAGTTTATATAATATTTAATACGCCATATATCATTTATTAAAATACCAACTACTTTATTTCAATTACAAAATTGAGTTGATTAATAGACATGAATTGCTATTTAACGTTGTTTAAAATCTAAAATCGAATTTTTTAAAATATGTGAATAGAAATTATATAAAATAAAATTTTATTTTTAATTTGTATAGTATAATTAATGTATTGACATTTTATACGTACAATTACATATTTAGTTTATTAAATTGTTGTATTTATTTTCATATTTATTTATGTATTTAACATATTAAAATAAAATTTTAAATAAAGGCAATTCAAATTTCAAAAAAATTCAAATTATAAATTTGAATCTGGTTCATAACCAGATCAAGACTCAATCATCATAAGAATCAGTCATTCGTATTTTATATGAAACATCTAATTTAAGAAAATATAGTAAAACGATCACTTACTTTTCTTTATAAGAAGAGGAAACTAGTTTTTTTTTTTTTTTTTTTTTTTTAATAAAAATGTTTGCTTCAATTTCAAAGTAAATTAATAAAAAGACAAACAAACAAACAAAAAAAAACAATCGCGTTAAATGTACATTGTTTTAGAAATTATTAATGTTCCTATAAAACAATAACTGTGTAAAGTTCAAATCACTAAATCTATACTTCTATGAATTTTTAAGACAAATAGTGTTCAAGTTGATGTGAAAAAATAGAATTATTAAACACTTGGCTTTCCTAAAGTGATACACTCTAATTGTATACAAGCTAGAAATATATAAAATGAATGTTGTTCGGTTCTTAATAATTATTCATAAAAATAATTTTATTGAATAAGAATCATGCTAAAACTCCGATTAATTTACGAGCGATTATAAAATTAATTAAGTTGGTACTATGGTGATATATTGAGTTTAATAGACCGCAATTAAGTCAACAAATTAATTTTATACGTCATGGGCCTACTTTTGACTTCGCATAATTTAATTAAGTTTGTCACTTGTCATTCTAAATATCTATGCAGGTTTTTGCATATTGCGGATCAACCGTTTTGCTTTGAAATGGAAATAAAAAATTGTAAGTCTTGAATTTAGAGCTAAAGGCTTTGTCAGATAATCACTCGATTATAAACTTGATCTACCAAATTCACCGATACAATACAAATTAATATTTATTTTGTAGTTAATGATTATATAACTAAACTAATATATACAAAAATTAAGAATTTAGATGCATTCTTATAGAGCCATAAATGTATCGTAATATCTTGGAATTGGATCTATTTACACACCCATCCACTTGAACGGATTATTAATACATCAATCGATAAAGTAGTTGGGAATTAGAAGGAAAGTCGTGACAATCGGTCGAAGTTTCTACATGTGTCAATTCAATGACATTTACCCCCTACGTGTTTGCAAATGCTTATACATATGCTTTTGGACCGCAAAGACAAGGCGATTATTGGTCAGATTCTTGACTTAGTTGTTAAATGCATATATATATATATATATATATATATATAATCGTAAAAAAGTAGGTCAGTTATATACGTACGTGTTAACGCGCGCGATTCACCATACACGTGTATGTGCATATGGATGAGTTACGGTCATTTGTACGAGCGAAACACGAAGAGCAAATAAAAAAAAAAATTGTGTCGGCAAGAGTGCTATAGGATATCAGTATTATACAGCTTCGTATGCACCGCTTTTTTCTGCTCGCTTTTCCTTTTTCGCATTTGCGTGCAATCGTATGAAATGCATATATGAACGATAAACAAAATATAACGACGCTACTTTTACATTGCATAATCGAAATTTCGACTTTCGCATGTCGGTGATCTGAATTTTTTCATCTGCATCAGCACATTTTTCCCCCATACGTTTTACATCGATTTATTACTATTTTATTATGTGACAGAAAATAATAACAAAACAAAAACAAAAAAAAAAAGGTGAATAGATAGTGTTCAATAAATTAGATACGAGCGTCAATGCAAATAAATAATTTTGCAAACCATTAACGTCAGTACATATCAAATTTTAGACAATGCCAAAAAGGATAAATAATCGATTATTTATTATTCCTGTTTCAGTATTATAATAAAGACAACCAATTAAAATATTCCGCAATAGCCAATTAAGAGTCTTACAAAAGAATTTGAGTGATATTTTTACGTTAGAAGTAGAAGTAATGAAGTGACCTCAAAATCGGAAAAGCGCACAAATCCATTCACAAACCTTCGCTTTATTTAAATCAAATATTTAAATCTCAATTAATTTGTTTTCAGTATATAATTCGAGCATTTCTTTGTTAAGTACATTTCGATTTAAAATATTTTTCTTGCACAAAATTTGTTTTAAGAAGATTATTAAAAAAAAAAAAAAAAAAAAAAAAAAAAAGAAAAAAAAAGAAAAAAAAAAGAAAAAAATGCTGTCTCACTTTTGTCAAATAAATGTTTATTTCTTATAGGGATAATAATTAAATTGCTCAACTCGGTTTGTTATCTAATTATAAAGTAAATAGTCTTTTCCAGCTTGCACATTAAGCATTAGTCGCTTCAATATTACTATTCACAATAACAATGGTGAAATATATCAAGACAAATCGTTAGAATCCTTTCACGATGAAAATAAATCGTTGTTTAAAGCCACAATTCAGTCTTTAAATTCCCCCGGCAGCATCTGCCAAAGATGCATAAGCGCAATAAAGGGAGGGAAAGATGGAAAGATGGAGCGCGGATTGGCGAGGGGCGGGGAGGGGAGGATGGAGGAGACGAGTTATACGGAAATTATTACCTAATTCACATAATCGCGTAATTGTACAGGCGCGCGTTGGTCGCTGACTCGTTACGACATGCGGAATCCAAGCGCGTAGCGGTTGCTCGCCATCGTGCGCTACACATTTTGCAGATATCTTGTAATGCTTCTGTAGTTTTATAGAGAAATTGCGCTGTTTCCCATTTTGCAACTCGCTTAACTACCTACACGCATATAATCATATATTTGCGAAAAAGTCTCTATGCGCGTTTTGACGGATCACGCGCTATTAGTATTCGAACTTCCCGTAGGCGTTTTCGCAGTCGATCAATTTTAATTGAAATTTCGCCGCTTTGTAAAAGTCATGTTATCACAGTTGATTAAATCTAAAGGAACTTTCAATGTTCCTACAATTGATGAATAAACCACAAAATTATTTCATATTAAGGTCTTATCTTTTAGAAATTAATCATTGAAAACAAATTTGTTATCTGTACTATATGACGAATGCGATCAAAACTAAAAGAACCTTCGTATGCATTCAAATTTGTATACTAAAATTTTAATCTTCAATCAAAATTGTTCATTAACAAAAAAATAATAATCAAATATATTTAGAATAGATAAATAGAAATAATCAAAAATATTTTTACTCTTTTCGCGGTAAAAATATAAATAATTCAACGAAAACAAATGAATACGTACAAGTCGAACATTTTAAAATTTATATAAATAACTAATGTAAACAATAAGTATTATATAAAATTTTTATAGCTTAAGTAAAATGCAGAAGAAATACTATTCAAAACAATATATTGCGTAAATTGAATTTTTCGTATCAAATTAGCTTTTATTTTAAGCGATTACTGACTAATTATTCGAAATAATTGTACTTAGCCTTTATAAAATAATAATAAGTATTCTAATGAAACAAACAAAATAAATTATTATCAAGCTATTCCATAAATTAAAAAGAATGTATGTTTGATTATGATGATTGAATCACAAAATTTATTATGTAAAAAATTATACTAATAATTATACTAGATATATACATATATACTAGACTTGTAAAAGTTCCATATTGTATAAATATCATATCCTTGTGTATTAATTAAATAAATATAGATAATTTCTTTCGTATATATATATATATATATATATATATATATAATATCTCATTTATTAAATAGTTTCGAATGTCGTATGTACATATCCACATCCATATATACACGATTTTATAAGAATTATGAATTTTACAATATCCATATTAATTATGTACACACGAATGATTGATATTTCAGTGTATATCAAGGTAATTCAAAATTAATTCAATGAATACAAAAAATATACTATTGTACAATAATATATTATTATATTATTACATAAATATTCATCTATACCATGATTAGTATTCAAAAAAATACAACTATAGGTATATCCATATTGAGAATACGTTGGTACTTAGTTATTTTATTTTTGTTTTGTTAAACAAAAGAAAAAATTATCCATATATTAAATAAAGTTTAAATAAGTTAATAATAAATTTATACTTATAATCATTAAATGAAAATTATATTATGATTTTAGAAAAATTATTTTAAATACTTTTTCCTATTTTTCCAAACTTATGCTCGTAATTACTGTCATCAGATTTTTGTTTTTTTTTGTTTTTGTTTTGTCAAAAATCTTATTTATGTCAAGTAAATATATTACATATAAATATTACTGAAGAATATATAAACTTGAACTTTAATTACTATAACTAAATAAAAAATTTGAATTTATTTTATCTAAGTACAATAACTAATTTGAGTTAAAAATTGCATGCAATTTATGTTTTATTTAGACAAACAATCACATAAATATCAAAATATTGTGATTCTTAGAATGAAAATATTTTGTACTCATACTAGATATTATAATTATTGTTGCTATTTAAAAGCACTTATTTGCTTATGTGACATTATAAATCATCAGTTTTAGTATAAGCAATTGCGAAACTAGCAATCTAAAGTAATTAAAATGATTTATTATTTATAAATTGTAATGACAATATTAATAATCTAAATATATGTAATAATTTTTAGAGCATAAACAGGTTTGCAAATAAAACCTTTTACTTTATAAAATTTTATAGTTGACAGTAATGAAATTATTGCTACATTTTAAAAGAAATATTGTTCGGTTGACTATAAAATAACAAACTTTGAAATCCAAGAATTAAATGCCGACTTTATTATGGTATGTAAAATGCCATATCGTACTAGAAAATTACAGTATACATTTGTTACATTTGTTATTAAATTAGAAAGAAAACGCGTCAAACATTATTAATAATTTGTTTAAAATTTATATAATTAGTAAAGCAATTTCTGAAAAAAAGTAATGTAAAATATTTATCATTAATAAACATGTAAAATATCAAAGAGTATTTGTATCAGTTGTTACAATGTTATTTGTACATCGTATTACAAGTAAATTCTTGTACCGGAATTCACACCTTCAAGCAAAATAACGAAAGAGAAAAACGAGATTCGCTGAAACAAAATTATCGCCTCGACCTTTCGCGAGACAAGCGATTCAATATTTACTCGAAACGTGTCGGCCTTTTACTCTTAGACAAAAACTTACTGATGAATGTAGCCGTGTTAAATTGACGACCAATAATGCGTCAGAAAATCTTCTCACCATGTTTCTGTCCCGAAGATTTTATTTATTTATCGTCTTTTACTCGACGGATTTTTTACAATCATGTCGACGCTAATACGCAGCTTTTGCGAAGTCTACATTATTCATTGCACTAGAGCATAAAGAAAAATAGTTTCACGCGCATCAATTGAACTATACGTTGTTATTTTTATTTACATTTCTTTGAAATTCAGAAATACATATTTTTCCTTCATTAAAGCTGTGCAGCCAGATGGACTTTTTCATATGTATGTTTTTATTACTTTATTTTGTAATGTACATAAGGCAAAAGGATTAAAAAGAATAGTGATGAAAAACTCATAAGATTTGACTATCAATCTAGTTTTCGTGTCATTTAAAAGTTAATAAATTAAGTAAAATCAGAGGTAGGATAGTTTAAAAATACTCTTATAACTACCCGAAGTCGTTGAAAATGAAACATTTTATGAATGGGTATAAAATTCTGAAAAATAATAATGATAATGTATCTTATTATAGGTTAGGTAAAAAAAAAAAAAAAAAAGAAAGAAAGAAAGAGAGAAAAAGTTAATTAAAGAAAATTTATCCGACAAATTTTCTAACAATTTACTGTATGCATATGAAATATTTACAATATATATTACATTTAATTCTAACCACTTTCATTAATACCGATTGCACGTATATTTCAATTCCTATTAAATAATTCTGCAATAAATAATAAATCATGAAAGTTGTATGACAAATAATATAAAAATTCATTTAAAAAAAATTATTTATTTTCCACACAAATTATTACACATATATTATATTGAAAATAATATTAAAAAATATCTTAAAATATTCTGTCAACTATTCTACTGAGCATTATAATTAATGTAAGTAAAAATTGAAGAACTTGAAGTAGTTTCCGTGATCGCCTAAAACGTATTATTTCTAAGAATATTTTATAATACATGATAACGTAGATTATTAATTACTTTACGTTTCAAATATGATAAATGATAGATTGTAACTAAAATACACGTTTTTCTTTGAATTCTTTAAAGAATTGTTTATGTAAATTTATCGATACTTTCTCACTTTATAAGTTTTACGGGTAATTTTTTTATTTATAATGATTAATTTATAGTTCTTGAGTATCAAAGAGTGACGTAGTATTTTTAGAACCGAATAAATTTTACGTCACAAGTATTTAAAAATTGTATTATTGCTAGTGTGTTATGGAAAACATTGGAATTAATTGTGACTGTATAGTGGAGAAAAAAAGGTGATTGGCGGCGCGTTACCATAATTCTCGATGCAGAAGGCAAATTTCGCCTTTACATTCGAAGAATAGATCAAAGATAGATAATTAAAATAAAAACTTTTATTTATTTATGTAATTAGAGAGTTTTTAATATTGCTATTATGCAGTTCGACAAACCTTTCATACATATCAAAGGTATAATAGCGTATCTTCAAGATGAAAAATGTCGAAATTATGCATAATAGTTTAAATTCGATTTTATTAATGAGATTTCCAATGAAATAAATGGCAATATTGATTCGAATTTTTTCACTATTATGCATAATTTATTAGTTAAATAATTTTATGTACATATTATTATCATTAAATTTATTCTATTTTCTATTTAATCAAATGTACAAAAATGCATCGTCATTACAATGTTTACAAGAACAAATGAAAAACTATTATTGAAAAAGATGCGTTATATGTTTTATCAATGTAAAAATTTATTTTTATGTATGTATTATGTATTTATTTTAAATACAAGTTTATTTTAAGAGATACCAAAAGATATGCCAATTATGTAAAATGTTACAATTTGTAAAAATTTCAATTAAGGAAACTTACCAAAGCACAAATTAATTAAAACGAAATATATCTTGAAATAAAAATCAGACTCTATCATAATATATTTTGTATTGTTTGTATGATTAAAACAAAGCTATCATTCGTTCTATAAATAAATAGTATAAAATTTCCACTTGTGAATCGATGTTGCCTTCGGAATGTAAGCTGCGTTATAAAATCTTTACGAATGGTGTTTTACATATCTTTAGTTATTAAAATATTGTAGCACTGCTTCTAAAAATGCTTACGTATTAAATTTGTTCAAATATCAAAAATTAAGTAATAATACTGCTATTGTTACAAAAAGAAAAAATTTTGAACCTTGATAATATTTTATAATCAATTGTTCTTTTAAATAAGAAATTTTCTCTTAATTATTGCACATATTAGATTCGAATATATGTGTTTTAAAATTTAAATATTTATATTATTAATGAAATAGTTTTTTAAAATTGCCATTAATATTACATAACAGTTTAATTGCTACATTATAATTATAATGAAATATCTATTATGAATAACATGATTATCTCTGTTCATAGTCTTAATTATATTTACCGTCATGCTATTAAATATGTTAGTTTTCAATATTTCGAAGATATTTCTTAAATTTTCATTATTTAAAAAATCTTAAACTATATATATATGTAGATTTTTTTATAAATTTTTTTACATTACAGATAAAAGAGTAAAGATCCATTATTATAAATTTTTGATAATGTTTAGATAGTTTCAAATTTATATAGAGAAATACAAAAAACCTTAAAATAATATCAGAATATGATTTTTTTTTTTTTTTATTTTGTATCGCGATTTTGATCACTTTTGAATCACATAGTAACTTGTAAATGTAAAATCAATTCGTTGTTATAATTATTAAAACGAAAATAAATCGATTAATGGATGGTAAATTAGCTTAAAATAGTAAAAGAAAAACTCTAGTATTGTAAAAAAAAAAAAAAAAAAAAAAAAATAATTGTCTACTAAATTATTTAATTGACTAAATTTTTCAAATCAATTGATGATAAATTGAAATCAATATTTTAGACCGAATGATTTCAATAGCCTTCAGAATTAACTAACTATGTACGCATATCTTTGGGCTTCCCTGTCTTTCCTTACGGAAGATTGAGTTCATCGTCAGAAACAAGAAAATCCCATGATTCAACTCTATACGAGGAAAAGTTCATTAATACTCATAATAATATTCGTGTAATAAGATAAAATAATTGTATGACATTGGAATTTTGAGCGAAGCTCATTGAGTTTTCTTCACTCAACCTGCATTTACGCGCATACTCACTTTCTCAATCCTCAGTCTTTATTGTCATTCGAACGCTCAATTCAATATAAATCTTACCCAAATGTCCATATAATAATCAAAAATTCTTTATTTGGTAAATATATAAAAATTATGATTGATATTTTGAAATTTCATATAAAAAAAAAAAAAAAACTTACATTAATATAGATTATTTCTGTTAAAAATCTCTTCAATTACAATTTAATCTATAGTACGTGTTTATACTAGGATTTTTTTCTTTATTATTCAATCGTAATTAATATTTACATTATTTAGATTTTTATAAATTAAAGATCAACGCTATGTCGGTAAAAAATACATATGAATTCCCAATGAAGTACCTATGCTTGAGGATACGTTAATTTTTTTTTTCTATTTATTTTATTTTTTTCTTTTATTACATATTTAATTTAAATAACTTATCCATTGACATATAGTTACATCCATAAATTTCGTAATTATATTGCGCAACATTAATTAAAACATGCTTGCGTATTTAACTTTATGCTATCCATTAGATATGGTAAATAACATAGTTTTTAGCAATTGAAATATATGTAATTTCTATTTGAATAAAATATATCAATTCAATAAAATTTTATACTTATGCTTATGTTTATGTCATAAACATGTTACAAATGCTTAATCAGATAGTCAATGTATTAAAATAACATCTAAAAGTTTAGCATAAATTTCATTAAAATCCAAAATATTCATTATTCATTAGATAATGATTTCAGTTGCTAAATGATATGAGTAATTTCATATGATATTTTGATGAATTATATTGTTTACGTACAATTCATTCTTTAAATTAAAATTTTTATTTCAATTTAAATTTTCTAACGAAGACACGATATGCTAATCGAGATATAAAAGTTTCTCTACCAAAACATAATATCGCGTTGTTTAAGTGACGAATGTGCTTATATCAAACACACAACAAACAGAATGTTATTGTAATAAAAACGTCCTTCTTCAAAAACTACCTATAATATAGTACAAATAATTAAAACAAAAAAAAAAACAAACAAAAAAAAAAAGAAAAGAAAACATAAAAAAAAACAAAAAAATGAAATAAAAAAAAACACAAAAAAATGAAATAAAAAAAAAACACAAAAAAAAATCGTAAAACAAGATGAAAGAACCAATCTGACGTGATGTAATTATTTTAAAGAGAATTATCGATTACTGAAATAATCAAATTGTGAGTTGTCTCGAGGCTGAAAAACGATAAAAGTAACAAACAAATAAAACCTTCGAATCATGCAATTCACAAGTGCCGATTAGATTGGCATAGAAGACGTTACCTCTAGGAAATGTCGAAAACTCGCGATTCACGTTATGCACAATATTATCGAGCACTAAACACTGTATCTCGACTGCTGATTATTCACGCTAATCTCATACTAATATGCAAAGACTTTTAAATGCCGGAGAATAATTCGATCGATTGGCATATCTGAATCCATGAGAGGTCATTTTCGAGTGCAATGCACGGTCGCGGCTACACGAATATCGACCCATTCATCACCCATCGCACTTTTAAAAATAATTTTTCACCTCGTGCGCAGCTTCCGGCTATTAGTAAGCGCATTCTCGAACAAAGGAGCATAAAGCCGTCAAGCTCAAAGGTAAAAGAAACGATATAGACGGAGGGAACAAAAAGTAAAGTGTAAAAGGAATCGTTGACGTCGGCGGCGGCGGCGGCGGCGGCGGCGGCGGCGGCGAGCACAGCAGGGGCACGAGGGACAGGGGGACTCGAGCGACGGCCTTTGCCACGCGTTTGGCAATCCATTGGCGAACGGCGCAACAGCTCCCGTGCAGACACATCGCGATCCTTCTGCTTATTACCGCACTCGATATTGTGTACAAAGGAAAAGCCAACGCTTGCGAAATAACCGCGTACGAAGGTTGCGAGAGAAAGAGTGAGAGAGAGAGAGAGAGAGAGAGAGCAAGGGTGGGTGAGAGGGAGAGGTGGAGAGGGGGTGGGGGAGGGAGGGAGGAGGAGGAGTAGATAGGCATCGGTCATCCCGTGCTAGAGAGAAGAGACACCGGGGACCTTGGGCCGGAGGCTCCCGTCGAAAAATATTCGACCCTGGCCCACAAACTCTTGCAGCGGGCCATACGGCCTCGTGCGCGCGCACGCGCAAATCGCCGCCGCATTTTTCGACTTGTGCAAGTTATCCCCCGCCCCGGCGGCCTTTGCTCCTTACCGGCCATTGGGGCACTTGCGCCAGTCGCTGCAACCGATATGCACCGGGTTTAACCCACTAGCGTCAGCGCAAGTGACTATACCTGACCGTTGCCGATTCGCTTAGCTGGGCGATTTTGGTATCTCGATTCCGTCCCACGGTCTCTCGTCCCCTCCGTCTCTCTCCGTCTCCCTCCACCTCCCCCTCCACCTCCCCGTCACTCTCACCCTCACCCAAACCCCATACCCCATACCCCTTCCGTCCTCCGTCCTCTCATTACCGTTCAACGTCGTGCTTGGACGTTTGCCGCTTATGGTGAGATGAATAGAGACTCGCTACTGTAAGCCCTGAACCTTGATTTGGTGAATGTGCCGGGAAAGCTTGGGAGTTGATTGAAAACGAGTATCGAAGCGTTGAAAGAGTCTTTACTTCGAATATCAGGCCTATAAAAACTGATAGCCAACTATGGCCAACACATTGTGCCGCCGTCGGAAGCTTAGTTTTATAAGAAAAATAATGAAATTACGTTGTCCTGGTTAAAGCTTCTCCGCTGCTCTTCTGGCTGCCTATGAGACGACGATCTTTCCTTGAGCGACATGCTGTTAATCAATTTACTTTTAAAGAGCGATAAAGGATAAAACAATGGGACATCCATCCGTGTTTGTGCTGTATCGGGATAAACATAGTTGCGTTGTCGGATTTAAGTAGTCACTCCTCTGATATTTTATACCTTTTGTGACCAATGCGCGTTGGATAATAAGCTTTCTCACTTTGGAAATATTATTGGCAATGTAACGCATACGTTGACGAATCGTGATGTAGCCTTCTTTCAAAAACAATTAAACGACAATTAAATAAATAAGTAAATTTAATAAGTAAATTTAATAATGGTAAAGTGATTCGTTGATTAGGGAAAGCCTTGTTGTACCTAGATTGTAGGTATATAGTATTTCAGCAACTAATATGTCGCCCGAATGCCATAATTTGCCTCGGTTATCGCCACCCGCATTGTTACTATTACTGACTATCATTACATTATCTTAAATTAATTACAATCCGGCAAGACGTCTGACACAAGACGGAAAAACGATGTCTCGCGCGAAGAGGAATAGAGAATTGTAAACGTCATTACGGACACGCGTTGATACGTAGGTAATTCACATCACACTGGACTGATTGATTAACCCATCGGCGTGTTCGACGTGCGAACGCGATTGGGAAAATTCAGCCGTGCAATTTTAGATCGGCTTGAGCCAAGACAAGCCGCAACCACTTGCAAGGCGCCGCATCATAAGCGAAAGGAAACACGTTAACAATCATAGTGCTGATTACGCGCTTCTCGGAAACGACGAGATTCGGAGATTCCAATTTCTCCCGGTGCCTTCGGGACATTATTTTTAGAATTACGTCTCACCGGGGCATCTTATGGTTTCCGCCAATTTTTTTTCTGATACATATCGGTAAGCAGTCAGTCACGTATGGGCATGCGAGATTTTGGAAAATTGTCGGTGCCCAAAGTAAGCGTGTGATAAATTTTTATTCTGGCCTTTACACTCCTCGTCTCTACTATACTTTCGTAACTAGTAATAACGAATTTACAACTTATTATTAATAATGAAAAACGCGGTATGTAATTAATTAATAATTTATTAATAGCCATGTATTGCAAAGTAGTACAAGTATCGATACAATGAATGTGTCAATATAAGAAATAACAAAATTTCGTTGAACTTTTGGATTTGATATTTTTCATAAGATTCGATTCAAATTTCGTGCAATGAGTTATAAACTTGACGAATTTATGTATTAATTATTTTGCCGACGATTAGAAATTATCAACTATCGCTAATTCTTTAAGTTTAAGCTAAAGCACAATCAACTTATTTTGCATTAAATATTTGTAAAAATATTGAAAAAATAAAGCTACCGTTATTTACATACTTTCTCTTCATTTAACGAATATTCGCCATTTAACCCTATTTTGAGTTACTTCCGATCTTAATGCTAATAGGCCTTTTATTTACAAAAACTTAATGTCGAATAAATACTGCTAAATGGAATTGAGACTATAATAATAATAATAATAATAATAATAATAATAATAATCTCTTAACTATAATTGAAAAATCAATTTCCGTTTACTTGAAAGTAAGTGGGACAAATTAATGGCGAACAAAATCGTATTAAAAGCACTTTAACCTAAGCAGTGCTTCGCTATGATTAGTCAAATTAATTCGGTTCTGTCGTTAACGAGGACCCAAGCTTCACACGTGTCTGCCTGCAAAGCAAGAAATTCATTTTAATGTAATTACTCGCGCAATTTCCTCGTGCGACACGTTAACGGGATTTCACTGTGGGGTTGCATTTTTAATGAAACAATGGTAACACGTTTGGAAGAAAGCTCTAGCGATTTTAGCGTCCCTTAATGTCATTGTTTTATCAGCCTATTGGTAAAATTGTCATTTTACGTGTCTGACCCTCAAAAATTGTAGTTACCCAGAATCTTGAAAAAGAAAAAAAAGAAAAGAAAAAAAAGCTGTGTCGTTTGAATTAAATTCGGAATGAAGGATCGAATAAAATTAACGATCGTGCTGTAGTAAAAACGATTCGAATTTCTTTTCGCTTGTGCAGGACACGCACATCGATAAATATGAAGAAAAATATCTATAATAAACCGATCCGACCGAAAAACATCAGACCGAGTTACGGATGAGTAACGAAGCGGGTCCGATCTGTAATCGGAAACTGGCTTTTTTATGAGTTTTTCTTCCAGCGCATGTGTGAGGAGAGAATAATATGTTTGTGTTTGTGAGCGTGCGCGCGCGCGTATGGTAAAATTCTTTTAATGTTCGTTATATGCTTGGACACGAAACTTTTACTTTGTCTTCAATTATACTGAAAGCGAAATTATCGAAAGTTCCGTTCAAGTTGTTGAACTCTTTTGCTCCATCGAAAAACGTAAAATTAATCTTCCATTGATACAAAGGGTTTTGCTATCAACGTTATTAAAAAAAAAAAAAAAAAAAAAAAAAAAAAAAAAAAAAAAAAAAAAACAATAGCCTATACTTAATACAAAATTTAGTCGTTCAATCCAAATTATGATTTAAAATAAAGTTATAAATTAATAAGAACTTCATTCAAAATATGAATAAATGGAGTAATATAATAATAATCAATCATTTTTTATCATTAATGATTTTTAAATAATAAATTGTATTTTCATGATGTTTTTATTTTTATTCGAGCACGCTTGTGTCTTATTAATTGCACGAATATTTTTCGAAGCTAAAATCAAATGCCATTCCTAGGTATTGCATCTTGTAATGTTTGTCCCAGAGCAACATGTGGGAATGCAATACTTTCATAAACAGGAAGAGACGTCGATATTTTTGACATACCGTAGGAAAAAACTTTGAATAACTTTGGTATGCTTTAATTAGATCCCCCTTCCTCTTTTCCTTACAAAATATACTGCTGACATTAAAGCAAAAGGCGGAAGGGAAAGTTTTTACATTTCAGAATCTCTTTGGCGTTTATTAGTTCATCCCATTATTGTTTATCGTTATTTTACGAACCGTCCAGATTAAAGCCACGACGAAAATGAAAAGATATGAATATTTTACACCTAATCATTGAAAATATAATAGGAATACACGCTTCTTTTATTATTGGCTATTGGATTGTACAGTATATTATTAACTATTGCTTCGCTCGAGAAAAAGAAAAGAAGAAAGTTAAGGATTATAGATTTAATAGTTGCATTACAAAGTTATTCTTTTTTTTTTTTTTTTTTTTTTTTTTTAATTACATTATTTATATTGGGCAATTCTTTATGTATTGCTTATTTAAAATCTGAAGATCACGTTAATAAGACTAAATATTATTTGTTATAAAAACTTTTTTTTACATTAATCGTTAATTGTTATGATATATAGTCGTTTGATCGAGGCTCGATTAATTTAGGATACTATGTCGTAACAGATGATCGATGAGGAATTTATCTTATCATACTATTGATATTAAAAGACAGAATATGATTTAAGCAATATTCAACTTTTTTCTCCAGCATATTAGTCGCTCGATTAAATGCTTCAAAGCAATCTTACACGCACACATTAAAAACAGTGTTACATCTATGTGCAATATTATATTTAATATTTAATAAGTAGCCACATATACGTTAATCCGTTGATGAAACTCATTGAATCAATACAACTATTTGGTATTCCATTCGTTGAAACGTCGACTTTCATATTTGGATTATTTCGCGCGTGTGTGTCCGTGTGTGTGCTCGTGTTCGCGAGTTCGTGCGTTCGCGTGCGCGTGGATGTGTAGGTTATATTGTAAAATAGGCGTGAATAGTACAAAATAATATTATTCCAAAAGGTATATGTGTAGAAGTGCTTGCATTCGGTAGTAATAACTGATTGATCGAGCTCGAATTCGCTCGGGTTCCTTAAAGCCTCGATAAACGAGCGTTTAAGTTAGCTACCTTAAGGATAAGCGTCGCATCAGCCAACATTACATTAGTCACGATAAATAATCAATCAACAAGAATCGGTCGCGATCGGTCCCGTGCTGTGACACATGCTAACCTGTCACGTGACCACATGAGCGCCCCTTCCCAACTCTACCTTCGGGAAGACTCAGTCTCCGACTGAATTCCGCGAGTTGAGTAACGAGTCCCATTGGGACTCGTCAGGGTTAAGGAGTCCCCGCTGGGATGATGAGAGGAGGAGGGTGATAGTGGGGGGGGGGTGCCCAATGAAAGCCAGCGGCCATCGTCGGCGAAAAGAAAGCCGGAGTAGCGGTCGTTGCGCAATCCGACCAAGCGGCAAACGAACGAGCGAATCGACGGGACCCGGCTACCTGTGCAATTCCTAGGCCACCGTTTCCATAATCGATCGGATGTACCGCACTAGGAT
>NW_011948437.1:97621-171338 GCF_000503995.2 Ceratosolen solmsi marchali
AGGGGGGGGGGGGGGGGCTTGCTTGGGCTACCACTGCGATTTAACGAACCGGTTACAGCGCCAAGGAACTTCACGACGTAGCTCCCATCGCGACTACTTTATTCCCTTCCATAATGGCCACCCGGGTGAAATGGTAATCGTGTTGCCTGAATGCTGTCGATTTTTTTGGCTATGTAGTGGTAGTTGTAGCTGTAGCTATTTAAACGGGCAATTTGGATTTTGCATTGACCTTAGTGTATGAATGGGCAGAAGTGGCTTAGTTCGTGACGGTTATATAATTGGGAATTCCGGGCTCAGCCTCACATGTCGACAGACGCAGAAATTTTCAACGACGGAAAGTCCGGCGATACAGCACCGATAATTATTAATTTAAATATATGCTTTTGAAAAATACTAAAAAAACAGCTATCGTTTGACCTGAATTTCTTCTTTTGATATTACTTTCTATATACTACAGTATTTAAAACAATTTCGTGGATTATTTTAGAGTAAGTAATATTCAAAATCCAGTTTTTTTTTTTTTTTTTTTTTTTTATAATTATGTAGAATATTTTATAAGATAATTTAGACGATATATATATATATATATAGATATATAAATTAACTAAATATAATTGAGCCAACGCAATAAATATTATGGATATTTCAAAGCAATTTGTACTAGGCTGTTGAATAAATATTCTCAGCAGACAAGAAATTAGAAATTTAAATGTCTTTTATTATTCTCGACTATTTTGTTATTAGAATTTAATTTTCAATTGAATTTTAAAGGATTTTTTGTTTATAAAATACAATGCTTGGATTGATTGCGAATTGTGCAAGTCTTGAAAACACAAGCGCATACGCTCTATCGAGGCAAAGAAAAGTTTTCCGCGAGTGATTGGTTAAGTATTTATCTAAAGCATCAATAACAAATGCCACATATTATATAATGTTAATAGTCGTATAATTAATAAAATTACGTTGCTGCTTTCATATCTACCGTTAGTAGATTTAAAAGTGTGCTAAAAGAAAGCCTTTCAAAACATATCTTACACGTTATTCTTAAATCGGAAAACATATCACGACAAATTTATGAACTATGTATAATCATCTGAACTTTCTTTTAAATTATTGACTATTGAGTATTTGCATTCGCATGCCTACATTTGCATTTCTTTGTTATTTTTATGCGTTAAAAAGTATATTCTTGAGAATATTTAAACATTGTCAAGACAGCAACTTACGATTTAAAACTTGTATAATCCTAATGCAGCGGACACACTTATTATGCATCGAATATATAATCTATTTATGCTGTAAAAACAAGTGCTTCTTGTTATAAATGAAATATTTGGAAAAAAATTTTATCAAACATTGCTAATATATTTGATAAAAATTACTTCAAGTATCCATTACTAAACAGATGATTTTATTATTAAAGCGCTGTGAGCGCTTTTTTTTTTTTAAATCCATATTTGATTATCTTTTAATATTAATTTAAGGAATAAATGAATAATCGTGAATTAATTAATTAATTAATTCAATTTATATAAAATTACACATTATTAGCTTAAAATTTTTAAGTAGAAACATCATTTTTTTTTATTATTTTTTTTCTTATTTTTTGACAAAATTCATAAAAATTCTCTCTTCGATCTTTCTACAATGGCCTATAATCTTTAAATTGTAATAATCAGCATGGTATTAAAATTTTTAAATATATTTGAAATAAAAATTGATGAATTTTATGTCGTTAGATTACATTTAAATGTTGACATAGTCTCTAATTTTTACTTAATATTTTTTTTTTTCTTTTAAAATAAAATTCAAATAATTATGCATTGATATTGATCATAGGGAAAAGAGAAAAGAAAAGTTCCTTTATGTTAAAATAATTCAATCTATGGTAGAATGAAAAACATACCTTCTAAGATACAAATACTTAATTAATAACAAGACAAAAATTTCAATATTACCTCATTAACTTAGCGATATATATATATATATATATATATATATATATATATATATATATAATAAATTTATTCTAACTAAAATCTTAATTTCCAGTATGCACATAAATAATCAATTCAATGATTTGTCTGATTTATGAATTTAATGAACGTATAAGAAATTTAGTAAATATTCAATGCTGATTTGTACACAAATATGAGGAATAAAAGCATTCATTTTCCTTAGGCGCTTAATAAAATATTAATAAATTGTCATTGTTTGTCCATTAAATCAGTGGTATTGAAATTTATTTCACTCGTAAAACCTTCGACATACATAAAACAATATATGAACTCATATATTTCATTGCTCAACAATAATTTGCATTGTAAAATAATTCTTAACAAATTCCTATCAAAAAACACTTAAAAATTACTATTGCAGAATGCAAGATTCGTATTTAAAATTAGAATGTACTTCATGTGATTGGCACAGTGAAGTAATTGAATAAATACTCGGTAAACATTGCACAATTATTATGCACACTGACCAAAGAGTGTAGTACAATGCAACGATGATTGTGTATTGAAATTTTCATAACTCTATAACACAGACACGCGCGCGCGTGCGCGCACAGAGCCAAGTCCAATGATATCATCAAACATTCAACGTACTTTTCATAAATCTACACGATCGTCCCGATCCCCAACAATCGTCATTCCGAACGATCGAACGAAATCCCTATATCTTCTCCGTCACTTCTCCAAATTCTTTCATAATCCCGCTATCCGGTCATTGGACCTTTACTAATCAGCGAAACTCTCGATTGTATTGCAGCGACGGCGGGGCAACGGACACAGCTGACCCCAAGAACTTCAACAGCTTAGGAGGCACTGCGATGATGCAGTCGAGCACAGAGACGGAGACGACGGCCCCGATGACGCCCAGCCCGGTGTTGGCCACACCAGGCCTGAATAATCAGGCCTGGAATCGCCAGCAAGCCGTCAGCGTGCGGCACGCCTTCAAAACCTACGGCAGCAGCAAAAATCCTAACCACGTGATACAGAACCTCAACATGACCGTAGCCAAGGGCTCTATGTGAGTAGTATTAACCTTTTCCTAGGCTTCATGCAAATCCCCTAGATTATGACTAATGTGCGCCGATTGGATTTTGCGCTTCGCGCGACGATCGCGCAATTGGACTCATTTTTTATACGAATTATAAATAGTCGAAATGTTATTGGATAAGGACGAGTTGATATCGGACAGACTTTATACATTACTTACACTCAATATTTATCACGAACAAGCGAATTATTACAGAATTCCGACAGTTGTGGTAATATTGGACGAGTTAATTTTGCACTTGAACATGATTTTCACAATTCGTTCGCTTTCAATTTCTAACGCATACTTTGCAAATCCCTTGAAAATAAAATTGAAATTCGACTTGCGAACGAAGCCAAGGGCTTTTGTAATTTAATGCTCAAAATATTACATTCTGAGCTCATATAGTTAATGGATAAAATAGATCTCATATAAAAAAAATAAAAAAAAAAACTACAACGCTAAATTCGCAACGCTAAATTCGATTCGCTAAAAGATAATTTGCAATTATCGGCGTTAGTTTGAATAAATTTTTAATAACTGACGATAATTGTAATATAAAATTTATCAAGTGTTTCATGTTAATGAATGTTCATTTTTATGAAATTTTATTGCTTAATTTATAATTCAAATATCATGAATACTTGGTTTTAATAAAATTTTCATATCACCTCAACACAATTGCCAAATCAAGGTAAATTTAATCTGATTAAAGTTAATACTTGTATCTTGTACTTTAAGCTTGAGACATTATTATCTTAATATTTGGCAAAAATACATTATTGTTGTTATTATTATTATTATTATTATTATTATTATTATTATTATTAATGAAAAAATATGCAATGTTCAACAATTAAAGGTAATACATATTTATCGCTATTAGATTAAATATTTCATTCATAGAACAACGCCCACTACACTTTCCGACAACTTAACTAATAAACGGTTCTATTTATTTATTACTCATGAGATTGAAAATTATTACAAACTCTATGTTTTACAAGCGATGCTTTTAATTTTTAATTTCATTGTTCGATATATAATTATAAACTAAAGGCATATTTTGGGCAATACTTAATTGAAGTAAATGTCGCTGTTATTCGGTAAAAAATATATGAAAGAGAAAAGTTACACGTTCGGAACTTTGGTAACATTTTATAGACCATTACAATATAATTGCCTCATAAAAATCGAGCTTTAAATAGTGTTGTTTCTTATTATTAGTATTTTAATGACTCTTTTGTGAAAATTATGTGATCGAATCCTAAAAATAAATAGTCATACAACTGAGCGATGAAATTCTTCTAATAGTTAACATAAGGCAGTCATTTAAAAAATATATATTTTTTTTCATCTAAAATGAACTTTCATATTTACTATCACTTTAAGTTCAAAGACATTTCAGATATTAAAATCCTTTGATAGTGTTGGATAGTTTTAAAATTATACTTTAAGAAAATAAAATCTTCTTCTTCTTCTTCTTCTTTTTTTTTTTTTTAATGTAAATTACAATTTTAATATGCTAATTCATATGAGATCTATTTTATGGTTTTTCTTATTTGGAAATTTTAATAAATTTTAAATATTATAATGTTAAATTACTTAATTCTTAAAAAATTATTATTAGCGTGACACAGTACTACTTTAGACATTTGTAATGTACTCTAATGAATGAACATGTAAATCCAAAATAATTCTAATTGTATTTTTCATTTTTCATTTTTCTGTTTTATTAATTACATATATATATATATATATATATATATATATATATATATATATATAGATAGATAAAGACTATAAAAAAATAACCATAAAAAGATATTAATTTCAAAAACAACTTATAATATTACATTTAACATATTAAATAGTTAAAACTTTATCTTTATTATCAATTTCTTGTAAATAATGCTTTCGAGTTTATAATAAGACGATAATGATTAATTAATTTCATGTCACTTAAATTATTGTTTTTAAAAGCAAGAATTGTAATTTATGATATTTACTATTGTATCACATGATATTACGGGAAAAATCATAAGAATTTTCTTGCGTGTCATAAAATTCATTACAAAAATTAATGTTAATTATTTAAAGAATGTATATATATATATAGATAGATAATTTCTTTTATATTCTTCAGAATATTCATTATAATATTTAATAAATTATATAAATACTAATACATACCATTATAATTTGTTTACGTTTTTCTAATAAAATTCATCGTAAGTCTTAACTGATCGACATGTTTTAAATTTGTATTAATGATATTTCTAAAACACTTAAAGAATTTTATTTAAATTATATTTAATTGTATTAGCTTTTGGATATTGCCGTTACATAATTTTAAATAAAAAATTATAAATTTTCGAATAAATGAATAACATAATATTGTTTTTTTGTTTTTGTTTTTTTTTTTCATATAAAAAACTAGTTTCTAAATTCAATTTTCTAAAAAAAAGTTTATATTGTATAAATAATGAGAAAAATTTTATCAATACGGACGTATCGTTTATTAATTCATTGTAACTTAACATTATATAATTAATTGATGATTTATTAATTTTGTATTAAAATTAATTACATAAATGATATCATAATGTTATAATGAAGTAAGAATGGAAAAACGAATGAACTTGCTTAAAAACAATTTTTTCTACTTGCTTGCTCTATCTTGATTTTCAAATATTCTATTGAGACGTGATTACTAATAATTTACTCGTTGTTAATCATAAGCGCATATTAAAGTATTTCTTGCAACATAAATTTATATGTTTGAAGACAATGGAGTGGCTAGTTTATAAATATAGGTAAAGTTATAAAATCGTGCCTAAAACTCAAGTTAATATTTCACTCTTACAATAACAATTTAGCCGTTCGTGATTTTACAATCATTAATTTTGCATGCTTAAGCATAAGATGACATTCAACATTCGCCTCGACAGCCAATAGCACAACGCTCGCGTACTTAGATACTTATTGAAAGGCTTCCTTAGACAGCTTGTTAAGAATGTTGTATGGCTTGCCACACCGACAAACGCCAGATTTTTGCAACACTAGAAAATACACACCTTAATGTCGGTATGTAAAATACTGAGCATATAGACCGCTTATTGCTTGACCTCCACCTCAAATTCAAAGCATGATTCAATGGTCCATAGTCGACGACTTTTCCATATCACGTTTTCTTAAATGCCGGGAGAAAGGTAAACAACGAGAGTCTATCTACATTTCGTCTTAAAGAAAGAAATTCATTTTCTTGAGCTATCGAAAAAATATAAAGTGTACGGCAATTAAGACTAACGCCACGCTATTAAAAGCGAAGGTTTTACTTTGGCTTTTCTTCAAAAGACTTAGAATTCACGGCTTGCGCCATTAGGGTTTAAATGGAAGTATTAAGACGATAGGGGGGGGGGGACCGTACGCGGTGGCAATTATTTTCGTCGCGTATGGCGATAAAAGTCCTTGAATTGAGTTTTAAAAAATTTTGCACAATCCAAGAAAGGTTTGATATTGGACATATATACTTTTAGATAAGTTTTTTAAATATTTGTTGATCTATGGTTTATTCGATACAATCCTTAATCACGTAGACCAATTACAATTACATACTTAACTATGCCATCGTTAAAAAATAAAAAAAGAGTATAATTTTATCTTCGCATTATTTACATTTCTACGAAATTTAAAAGTTAGCATTAATAAAGATTATTATCGTGTAATCGTGTAAGTTTCTGTCGTGATCTATAACAAAAATTTCTTATAAATCTTTACGTTTTAAAAAGAATTAACATTAATTATGTTATTCATAATTGCACAAATTTTTGTGTTAAAAAGTTATTAATAGAAAATTTAAATATTACCATTCGGATGAGCAATCATACTAAAGGAAAAAAAAAAAAAAAGAAAAGAAAAGAAAAGAAAAGAATGACTGATAAAATTACCGTAATAGAAGACAATTCAATTAAACATGCGTCATTTTTTACACATACGTTACAATTATAGACACTATTGTTGAATGTTTGGCAATAATTTCTTACAGAATCGATATTTGGCTTTTCTATTTTTCACTTCGACAATGTTCGCCTCAATTTATCACAATATTTCACTAAATAGTTAATAAAATTAATTGCCGATTAAATTGAAAGGAATTCACGAAGGGCAACTTTACAGAATAAAAGCATTGACATTGCTAATGACTATAATAGACAACTGGCACATCATCTTAACGAGACATTGAAATTCAATTACATGTTCAAATTCGTGTTTAACCGAACGTCGAATGGCTATGAATTGTTAAAAAGACGAGCGAGATTATCTAGAAACAAACAAATCAACAAACAAACGAACAAGCAAAAAACAAAAAACAAAAAACAAAAACAAAACAAAAAAAAAATTCGTGTACGCATAATAATTAATAGGATTCCTTGTTAATATACGGGAGAGTGAGACGGTAACGAGGTTCGTTGTCTTTCTTCTACAGCTATGGTTTGCTGGGCGCCAGCGGTTGTGGAAAAACGACGCTTCTATCCTGCATCGTCGGCAGGAGGCGGCTCAACTCCGGGGAAATTTGGGTCCTTGGAGGGAAACCCGGTACCAAGGGCTCGGGAGTACCGGGCAAGCAAGTCGGTTACATGCCCCAGGAAATCGCCCTGTATGGCGAGTTTACCATACGCGAGACGATGATGTATTTCGGCTGGATATTCGGCATGTGCACCTCCGAAATTGTGGAGAGGCTCAGGTTCCTTCTGCAGTTCCTCGATCTGCCATCCCAGAATCGTCTCGTCAAAAATCTTAGGTAAAAGTCTACGCGATCTTGGAGATAATTTGACGACGCTGCCTGTACTTCGGCTTTTACATCGCTTAATTCTATCACTTTGTCATTGAAGAGAAAGACCCTAGGAACATTGATATATAATTGATAATAATTTGAAAATCAAGTGTTACTTGATGAAACCATGTCTTGTATTCACATTAATGATTTTTATAAAAATTTCTCTCAAGTTTTTTTTAATGTTGTCACTAAAATTCCCGACATTTTTTCACAAAATATAAATACAAGGAATATCAAACATGTCGAAATAAAGTCAGTGTAGTTATTTTTCGGTTTGATTTAATGTCCTATTTTTAAATAATTAGCTTTTCAGGGTTTTCTTTTCTAACGCAAAATTGTGAATCATATAACTTTTTTTTTTTTTATTTTTTTTGTGGCATTCGTAACCAAAAAAAAAATCGCTCACACGCGTAAAAGTATCGTAGTTTAGTGTGTATCTATTGCGAAGTAAAAGTGAAGTGAATCGAAGTGCACGCAGTGATACAGAATAAGGCATTGGTTAATAAGATCTTTTTCTTGCAAAATGTTTAAAAATAAAAGAAAAAACTAATGCTTTCAGTGGCGGTCAGCAGAGACGAGTTTCCTTCGCAGTGGCTCTCATGCACGATCCAGAGCTTCTTATTTTAGATGAGCCAACGGTCGGCGTCGACCCGCTTCTCCGACAAAGGTGACCTTTATCTCTTTCTTTTTATCCTGCAATTAATAACACCACGTATACCATTATGATACTTCTCCACTTTTGTTTGAAATTTTTTTTGCCACATTATCCAATTTTTAAGGTTATAAATACAAAACTACGTTACTGCTGCGAAGGACTTGAATGAAAATTGCGAATGAAAATTGAATTACTTTTGCCTTGCCTACAATTCGTAGAGAAATATATTTTAGCATTTAGAATGAGTGTAAATATTACTATTCCGCGCTTTATTGATTTGGGCAAGCTTTAGTCATTCGAATGTATGCCGGAAGATTATTTTCATACTACGAGGAATATTGTTTTGTTATGATAATAAGGAATCATAGGAATAATAATATAAATATAATAACAATTACTTAGCGATTCGTAGACTTTCTTTATCATTAGGAATATTCGTTAACCGATCTTTCTTTTTCTTTTAATATCAATTTGCGAAATTAGCCGATTCAAAATTTATTGCATTAGTCGAGGGTAATGTGATTGTAGAAAACTACAATGGCACGCTAATCGAAATTATGAGAAAGAATCAATTAAGAAACTAGAAAGTTCCCATCTACACGGTCGCGTTTAAATTTGGCAATTTATCATAGTGAAACTAGTGCAGGTCCATTTAAGGACATCATCCGGACCCTCGTCGTTACTCTCATTTCTATCGCATTTTCCTCCATACTTTGCCTCGTGTTTTCGTCAACGTCGGTCCATTCTCCTCGGCTAATCGAACGCGTCTACGTATCATTTTACACGAGCTGACGAAGCCATTGGTCATAATAATCATATTTTAAAGCACTCCCGACGCTTGCGAAAATACACGATGAGCATTATTAAATTCAATTGCAGCTAATTGAAGCACATAAGCCGGATGACGTCTTTAGAGTGAATTATCAATCGAGAAAGTTGAAGCGCCCACTAATGCCCTCCAACTTTTTGAATCGCTGATTCATTATTTAAAGATATTCGACCTTTCGTATGAAAATCACTTGGGCAGTGAAAATCAACTTGCGCAATTATTAATCCTTTAGCGCTCTTCGCACGCGACTTATTTCATTTATATTTAATTTTATTATTTTTTTTTTTATTTTTTTTACTTATTTAATTTTATTTCATCCAAGCCATTTATAAAATCTATCGCACTTTCAATATTTATCATGAAGCTGGCTTTAAAATATTTCGACGCATTTTAAAGATATTGTCTACTTGAGATTGAAGTTAATTAAAAAATTTTTCAATTTTGCCCATTCATCTTGTTGTGATTCTTTGAATTGAGCTAATAATTAATTACCGTCAAGTATCTGCATAATCGATTACTTTTTTCTTGGCATACTCTTAAACAAATGGATTATATACATTTGTTAACTGCGTTAACTGCGAAATTACGTTATTATTGATATAATATTTATTATGGCAGACCAGATTTTATTTACATTAACAAAATTCATGGCTACCTATCGGGAACATGTAAATTCCAATTATAATTACTCTTGGATTATATAACAGTCCATTACAAATACATGCAAATAATGCAAAAATTTTTTCGTTTTTATCGATTTTTAAATAAAGTGAATTGTTGTTTTGTTTTTGAAAATGTTGCTAGAATTATCCGTTTTCCTTAAAATTATATTTAGTCAAAGACGCTTACTTATGTCGAAACAATTTTTTATGCAAATAAATGAATTTGCGAGCTAGTTAAATTCTTAATTTGCCAAATCCTTATTAAATTAATAGCCCATACATATATATTTATGAAAAATAGATTTGCGAATATAAGCGTCTCTCTTATATACGATATTAGAAATATTTCGCTCCAATATTCGAGAATATCGAAAACAATGATAATTAAATAAAATTAACAAAAAAATTATCTTATTCCTTTGAATAAGATAAATTATGACTACAGATGAATTATGGCTACAGGAATTTGCAAAAAATATTGTAAAATCATTGTTTCGTCAATCATTTTTATATTAATAATTTGTTATAGACAATTAAAATACACAAACAAAGACTATATCTATCGCACGTTCCTGTATTTAGGAATATGAAAAGCATTTAAACAGTTATTGATTTAAAACTATGGAATTGTAAAGATTTACAAATAATGTAGAATTCTAATTGACAATGTTTCTTTATTTTTAGAAAGTATGAAATATATGCATAACAATTCTATTCATTGTATGATTGTAGTAGCATATCGCTCGATTGAATATTTACGTAAGGACGTATTTAAATATCATATCAATAGGATAAATAATTTTAAATTTAAAATTTAAGGATAAATAATTTTTGGTTAATTAAATATTTGTGAATTAAAATTTAAGATTAATGGTATTTTTTTTTATTTCTATTTTTTTTTTTTTTTTTTTTTTTTTTTTTTTTATAGCATCTTAACTGTCGAAAATTCAGTGTACTGGAAACATTAAATAAATAATCAAATAATCAAGCAAAATACCAATAAACAAAAAAATTAAGCCAAAAAACCATTCGTATACCAGTCGTAATATTAACGTTTTCAATGTAATTAATTGTCTTGTGACCACTACAACAAATTTGCCAAGCAAAAAGTCTAAATACGAATTCCAGTCGTCAGATGCTAAAAGAAAAATATGAGGTACCGCACTTGCGTGTCCTTCGTAGACCGACATGTTATTATCAACATGCGCCGATTTCATGATATATTTTTGCTAGACTAGATGATATTTTCATATTTGCCCCTTTTTTTCCTTATCGGTCTTCCTCATTATTTTCTAGATTTGTTCGATACATCCAATATCATTGGATATTTTGCGTAATTATATTTACATTGTTGGTGCACAAGTGTTACCTTGCAATTTCACGAGCATGATATTTATTGTTATTTATATGCAAACAGCTATTGTATACTAAATTATATTTATAATCATTTGCATTGTTCTAATTCTAAATCCTTTCCATTGGACAAAACTATTTTTTTTATCAATACAGTAGAACCTTTGCTCGCCAACTCATACGGTGTATTCTGATTTATAATTTTTTTGTCCCTAAAAACTTATTCAAATGATGTTTCATGCTTGATTAAATATAAAAATATGTATTACTTTAATTGCACAAAAATAATTGAACTTCACTCAATTAGGCAACATTCTTAATCAGCTTATTTAGTAAGTTACTCTCTTATTTAAATAAAACTTAAAATGTAATGAAGTTAATCGTTGCCTCGTTTAAGATTTATATTTTTTTTTTCTTCCAATATTGTGTATTTGTTCAAAATATATTCAGAATAATGTTCTAATATCAAGTTTCGGAAGATAATATTTTCAATATTTCACGCTCAATATATATATATATATATATGCCAAATAGATAAAAGTGTTCAATAATAATAATAATAATAATAATACTAATAATAAAATAAAACTTGATTTAGTTGATCATCAGATAAATTTTTATATGTTTTTTCAGATATTATAAATACAAAGAAAGTAAATGATTTCAATTTCATATTATGTAAAAAAAAAAAAAAAAAAAAAAAATGAATTCACGTTTATCAACATTCAAGCATTAAATAATAATAATCAAAGTCCATCATTTAACAACAATTAAAAACAAAATAATAACTTTGGTTATGAAACGATTTAGATGAAAACCATATGTCCGTTGTATATTTGTATAATTGTATTTTAATTATTTTATAATAAGTGAAAAAGAAATTTGTTATTACTTGGAGGAGAAATGCATTATTTTTAAAAATAAATATATTTATTTAATTACCACGTTCGGTCATAATAAAGAGTTTCAAATTTTCTCACAAATTTTTGCATCTCAAAAATGTAATATTTTATTCAGTATTATGTTACTTTTATTGACTGTCTTGATCGTTCCATAAAATATATTACGGAAATTTCTTCTTAATTAAACGGTAATGTAATTGATTTAAATATTACTTTGTCGTTCCTTTCGTTGTCAAATAATTTAATAATAAATATAATGATGTACCACGATAAAAGATTTTTGCAACTTAAGTAAAAGGTAAGAATAATTTGCGAATATATTGTTTATTAAAGAAATTTACAAAAAAGCCGAGATACGCATAGTAGCATTTTACCCATTAGAAATGAGATGATTTACAATGTTATGTTAAATAAATAATTTGCCAGGAGGGACAAAAAAATGTCTATAGGAGAAAAATTAATTTGAAAACATTTCGAGAGGCTTACGTCAGTACGTTAAACATAAATTATAAATGCACACGCGGCTTTTTAGTAAATAGCTATGTACAAGGTTCAAGAGTCAAGATGAAAAAAGGAATGTGAGACACGCTAGCGCAAAAGAAAAGACTGAAAAAAGAATGAAAGAAATACATGCGTATGAGTAGATCATTGAATTGAATTTTATGTCCTAACATCCAGCATAATGAATTTACATTTTCATAATTGTATAATGAATTGGATTATTAATTAATTAATTAATAGTCTGAAATTTATATAGAAATCTTAGTATAATTAGAATGTCCTTTGTTTTGTATTGCTTTGGCTTTTCAAATATATTGACTACAAATCTCTCCCCTAGCACAAAATAATCTTAATAATTGGAGTGGAATTTCTATTTTATATTAAAAAATTATCTCTCAAATAGTGATTTATCATTGTATTTTTTCTCAGATAGTTAGCTTCTGGTACATAATGAAATACGTAAATTGTGGAATTCCTATTTATTTATCCAGATCCTTTTCGCATCTTATACATAATTCATAATATAATACAAATCTTGCATAATTTGCGCTCCTCTTAAAGCAATTATTCGATTTTACAATAGTAGATTTATACATTATTAAACGATAATATTCGATGCATTTATTACTTGTATAAAGTCCCGTTCAATGGGTCCAATATAAAACAATCACATGTCAATAACACCAAATTGATCTGTCTCGTGTTTATTAACCGTCATCTTTATTATTGAGAAATTTACCTTTAATTCAGTCCACTCGTTTCATTCAAATAGCCCTTTATCATAAAAATTATAAATACCAAACGTGCGTACATTCTCCACGGACGACTTATTTATTTTATTTAAAAAACAAAAAAAAAAACAAAAAACACACGCACAAAAAACACCAGTATTTGGAATCACCTGGTTCAAATCACCAAAGATGGCAATAAAACAGTTATAATTACGACGCACTACATCGAGGAGGCACGACAGGCCCACACGGTAAGTATCGACGCACATTTTCTCCAATCCTCGGTCCCAAAATACAGCACTTCACCTCACGAGCACCAATTGACCTTGCAGATCGGTCTGATGCGAAGTGGTAGGCTGCTTGCCGAGGAATCACCCCGGGCCCTTCTCCAGATGTACAACTGCCCGTCATTGGAGGACGTATTCCTGAAGCTGTCGAGGAAGCAGGGATCGTATCCCCAACCCACCACAGAGCTCAACATCTCCAACAACATAAGTCTCGTGAGTCCATTGCGTCGGTTATAGCTATTATTAGCAGCTCGCTTTTGGCAATCGTTATATTGTCATGTGATTTATAAAAGTTGACTATCCATGCAAATGCTATATAATATTGCATAATCTGTCGATTGGCTCGAGCCGATTGATGTTTTGACCAATTTCTTATTAAGAGGTAACAGGTTTCGTTTGTTGTCCCAGTACCGTATGAGCCGAAATATTACGTGATGTGACTATGTTAATTGACGCGTCATTTTATTGTTAATTTGAAATTAATAGCAAAACTTTTACGAATACCCGGACGTATTAGAGGTACGAATATCGAAAAACATTTACTCAACTCTAGCAATAATAAAGAATAATTAATTAATATTTCAATATTAGTTTATGGAATATAATTAATTTTTTAATATTTTACATTCATCTTTACTAATGAAATATCTTTTTTATGTCCAATATGATCTCGATTTTTGAAATAATTTCATCTCTTCTTGCACATAAAATCATTTTGTAATGCAAGTTTTTATTGAAACTAAAAGAAAAAACAGTACATTTGAAGAAATTGAAATTTATAATTTAATTAAAAAAAAAAAAAAAAAAAAAAAAAAAAAAAAAAAAAAAAAAAAATGAATGGAAAAATTTTTAAAAATACCAAAACCATCTGCCTTTAAATCAACCATTTTCTCCTACATAAATAATTATGAATCGTGTCTTTCTTATAAAAGATTCATTTTTCACGGAAAAATTGACGATTCATTTAAATGAAAATAACACAAATCATAGAAATTACAGCTAAAATGACAGCACTGACATCTGAAATTTATTTGAAAGATAAAAAAAATTGTAAAGCATAGATAAGAAAATGGGAAGGTCAAGTTGAGCCGGTTTCCATCGTTCAACTACTACACTCGTATACCTAAAAAGAAAAAAATAATAATAATAATAAAATTAAAAAAAAAAAAAAAAAAAAAAAAAAAAAACCAGAAACATCACATCACCCATTCATCTACATAATCACGCTTATAAATATAATTACGTATACCTGCAATGTCGTTGAATTAAAGAAATTTTAAAGAAAGTCATTATTATTGATTATTGATAGGCATCCTTAAATTGGGGCAAGAAAGACGAACCGGTTTACGTCACGGAGGAGTCTGGAGTGGTCGGTCTTAACTTTCATCAGAGCAAAGAAGTTCTCATTCATGATACGAGCAATGGAGTTGGCAGCCATTATGACGTAAGAATTTTTTCTACATTATACGTATAATTTATTCATTTACTTTTTCATATTCACATGCTGCTTATCCGATAAAATTGTCGATTTTGGCGAAACCGAATATTCAATTATTGTTATCAGTTGTCAAGTTTGCGTTGTCAGACTCTCCTTTCTTGTTCTTTTCTATTATTTATTTATTTATATATTTATTTATTTATTTTTATTTTCCTCAACAAAGGAATAATAAATTCTAATGCAACGAGCGCAAATATTGCATTATAGCATTCTAAAGTACATGCTTAATGATGTTTACGTTTGTTTCTCCGTAAAATATTGTGCATAATTTACAAGATACTTAAAAATTGCGTTAAATCACACGTCATTGTTTATTAATAATGTAGAAAATAGATGTTAGACTTTATATGCTACATTTTGTAACGTATTGATTTTATTTTTTTTTTTATTTTTTTTCTTTTTATTAATTAATTTATTTATTTATTTATTTATTTATTTTTATTTTTTTTTTTTATTTTATTTTTTTTTTTTACAACGAAAATTTCCTGACCTACATGAGACAATGGCTAAATATTAATATTATGGAAAAATTGGCTTGCAATTTATTATAAATATACGTTTCATTTGGTTTTTAAGCATTGAAGCATTGTATTGAAGCTCGTAACAGTACTACTATTCTTAAACCGAATTCACAACCAATTTGATTTAGATGTTTGCACGCGCGCTTAATAATGATAATGTTGAATGAACAAATAAGAGCTAATAACGATTTATTCAATATAAATGTAAGGAGCGAGAGTGAGTACGTATTGTGTATTGAAAAAATAAATTTCTCAATTCGTATACTTGTCAACGACAACAATAACAACAAAAATAATAATAGTAAAGCGAGCATCCAAAACAATTCTTTCGTGAAAAATGAATTGGCGCGTTTGTGTTAACTTTGCATACAGCTAATTAATGCTTACAATGAGAAAGGAAAAAATTTGTTTAATTTATGGTTTCATGGAGCGTAGCTCAACGGAAAGTCACTATCAGGTATTAAAGAATCAACGGTCGAGTGCGAAGACTGTAACTTCTCGGACTGCTACAAGGTCACCAGCCCAGGGAAGATCAGGGCCTTGCTGCAAAAGAATTTCCTACGAATGTGGAGGAATGTTGGGTACGTAACAGCATCACTTGTAACACACAACGCAAATCCATTCCATTGCTCGACCTATTTTTACACCTTTCGTAGCCTTTTTTTTTATTTTTTTTTTTTTTTTATCATTATAAAACACAAGCATTACCTTCGTTATTTATCGTTGCTTTAAGATCTCGGGCTATTCAAATAGAAGACTTTACTTTATAAGAAATATTTTAGTGTCGCGTTACTCACGTCTTTATTGGATATTTAAAAATAAAATAATTGTAAATTCTTTGGTCATTAAATGTTACTTAGTTTAACAAATTCGTTAAAAAGAAAAACCCAAAACAAAATTAAAAAAATCCCGTCGACTTGAATTTGTCCATGATTTTTGACCATTTAACCCTAGCTTATGTATAATTATGAAACCTTTAATGCTCCATTACTCAATACTTTCGACGGTACAAATTGCAATACAATCAATGAAATTATTATATAGATCTTGACACAGGTATTTTTAGTGCCACTTTTAATGGCCAGTCAGAAAATTTCCTCAATTATGTCAAAGAAAAATTGTACATCGCATTGCATAAGATATCCGATATGGGAAGTCTTGGATTAAACATTTATAAAACGTTTACGTGCCATGGGGCACATTAAATTAAATAGACGCACATCGTTCGATTGTATCAAGGATAATATTATTATTATATAAGTCCGGTAAATTAAATGAGCGGCTTCGAAAGCCTCACAGATTTAGAGAAACACAAGATGAATGTCGAATTACATATTCGTTGAAAATATAATAAATACCTTTTGTAACATTAGGGTTATGCTGTTCATCTTCGCGCTGCCGGTGATGCAAGTCATACTCTTCTGCTTAGCCATCGGTCGAGATCCGACAGGTCTCAAGCTCGCCATCGTCAACCACGAGATGAGCTGGGAGAACAAGAGCTGTCCAGTCTTTGAAGATTGTACCTTCACTTTTCTCAGCTGTCGATATCTGAAGTTTCTCGATAACGAAACAATGATAAAGGTATGCCGCTGCTTTATTGAGTTTCCAATGTCTTTTAACTGACCACCGGATTAGCTTGCAAATAGTTGTAACTTATCTAGGTCGATTAACTTTAATAGCGATTTGCCAAATAATTTGCCATATATATATATCCGTGGATATATATTACGATTAATTAATGCTAACTCATTTTTAATAGTCAATGGCTGAATGCTATTGAAAATAATTATGAGCTATGTATAATATACTATAATATATAATATATAATATAATATATATATATATATATATATATATATATATATATATATAATATATACTATAAAATATAATATACTAATATACGCTCCAATTACAGGAATATTACCCAGATCCCGAGTCGGCCATGGAAGCGGTTCGGAAAGGTAAAGCGTGGGGCACTTTGTACTTCACGGAGAACTTCACGGATGCTTTGGTTGCAAGGATGCTTCTTGGAAAGGAAGCCGACGAAGAAACTCTTGATCAGAGTGAGATCAGGGTCTGGCTTGACATGTCCAGTAAGTATATTCCCATAAGCCATAATCAAGCCGTTTCATCGTTGTATGACTCCACCGATTATTTATACATGTGCGACTGTGTTTTTTTTTTTTTTTTTTTTTTTTTTTTTTTTTTTTTAAATACGAGGATAAAAGTTATTGTCACTTATATTGATTGCCTTAATTTTTAATAATTATCTTTGCTTTCGATTGTAGATCAGCAGATCGGCTTGATGCTTGCTCGTAACCTACAATATTCATACAGGGATTTTGCGAAGAATTTACTATCAACTTGTAACCAGAATTCGAAACTCGCAGATGTCCCAATTCAGTTCAAAGATCCGATTTACGGATCTAATGAGCCAAGCTTCACGGATTTCGTTGCTCCCGGTGTCATATTAACGTGAGCGTTCAAAACCAAGAAAAACCTTTTACCATTGATTCAACGTTAATTAAACATTATCTTGTGATATACTGATATGAACGATCAAGTCTAATCGATATTTGAAATTTCTTTTATTAAACGGATAATCAGTTTAAATACTGCGAATTTCGGGCACCTAATAATGTCCATAATAGAATTATATTTATTAACACTTAATTTGGTGTTTAATTAAACAAAAAAAAGTCACTCTGCCTTTAAGATTTTAATGTTTGTTAATGTTTGATTACTGAGACAAGTTGAAGGTATTATTAGGGACATTTTAGATGCCTTGATTGTTAATTAAAAAAAAAAAAATAATAATAATAATAATAAATAAATAAATAAAAAAAAATTGAAGAAAAACCTTTCAACAATTAGTTGAAAATTATCGTTCTCGTGGTGAGAGAAATGATCAACGATTTAAAACGATTGCAGCATCGTATTCTTCTTGGCGGTGGCACTGACGTCGTCTGCCTTAATCATTGAGAGGATGGAAGGTCTATTGGACAGAAGTTGGGTAGCCGGCGTTTCACCCGGTGAAATTCTCTTTTCTCACGTTGTAACACAATTCGTCGTTATGTGCGGGCAGACGGCGCTCGTGCTGATCTTTATGATCCTCGTCTTTGGTGTTCAATGCAAAGGCGATATTGGTTGGGTCATCGTCCTTACGATACTTCAAGGCTTATGTGGCATGTGCTTTGGTATGTTATGTGCACCTTTCTACTTTTTTCATTTTCAATGGGAATATGCTATAGTCATTTTTTTTTTTTTTTTTTTTTTTTTTTTTTTTTTTTTACGTTTTATTAATCTATCAATGAAAATTTGTAACTTGACAATAAACGCTACGACAAATTCAAATTTTTGTTTTTAAATTTATTTTTTAAACTAACTGTCGTTACATCGTAAGGTCAAAATTAATTAGACAAACGAAGGTCATATTTTTGTGATCACTTTACATCCAATAAAATGTATAAACGTTTACGTTCATCCAGTCTCTTACGGCAATTTAACCAGTATTTAATTATATTTTTTCAGGTTTCGTAATTTCGGCGATTTGCGAACTCGAAAGGAATGCCATTCAACTGGCTCTAGGCAGTTTCTACCCAACACTCTTACTTAGCGGTAAATTTCTTAATATTCATCTCGTTTAAGTTATTATTCACAATTGAACAAATAAGTTTTGTAATTCGATGAGCACTATGTTTCAAAGAGCCGAGTTGATTTAATATTGTTTAATTAAGTTTGATCAAGCTCCGTTAAGATTATAATTTAATGTTTTTTTTTTTTTTTTTTTTTTTTTTTTGTTATACCCAGGAAATAATGCATTGATTATTATATATAAATCGTACGATATTAATCATCAATTAACCTTGTAATTTATTAAATTGCAATATGCATTCGATTAATTGGGAGACATATGGTAGAAAATTGTCATCTAACGCATAAAATTAATATACACCAGCAGAACGAATTCCTCTCGATTGTTACAAATAAATATTCAAACGATAATGAACGTCGTTGCAGGTGTAATTTGGCCAGTGGAAGGGATGCCGACAATTTTGCGATACGTTTCACAAGGCTTACCCTTGACGATGGCGACGACCTCACTTCGTTCGATGCTCACCCGAGGCTGGAATATCGACGAACCGGACGTTTACAACGGCTTCATCTCAACCATCATCTGGATCATTGTTTTTCTGACGATAAGCATGCTCGTACTAAAGTTCAAGCGTGGATAAGCGAAACAACAATACAATTTTAACAATGAAATAGCAACAGGAAACAATGAAGTAGCCACTGAAGCGCCATCTATCGCGTCCCCTTCTCATCATATGTACAGTGTATCGAATTTTCTTTTTTCTTCTTTTTTTTATAATCTATAGAAAAAAGACTATTAAGTAATTTCGTTATTGTAATATTTTTGTTAGAGTTAAGAAGAGAAAACAAGAAAAGCAGATCGAAAATGTAGTGGAGATAGAGAGATAGAGAGAGAGAGAGAGAGAGAGAGAGAGAGAGAGAGAACGATTGACTGAGTCAGTGAGCGAGTGAAAGAATGAAGATAAATAAGAGAGGATACAGTAAGAGAGAAGGAGCGAGATGCGGTGTGTGTGTGTGTGTGTGCGCGCGCGCGCGCGCGCGTGCGGGTGGGTGGATGAGTGGCTGGGTAGCTGGATTGGGTGTATGTGCGTGGATGTATGACACGAAGAATACATAAAATTTGAATGTTCAAACTGCAAATATTATCCCCCGTCTGGTTTGGCAAAATAATTTGTTATAGCATATTTCCGTTTGTTAATTTCATTGTCAAACTATTAGTTGGATAAAAAAAAAAAAAAAAAAAAAAAAATTACCAAAACGTAAGTATACTTATTCGGCCTATTCGCAAAAGGTTTACGCATTTTTTACGAAAGGACACCGAATACATTCGTATAGAGTTTTTAATTTGAAAAAACAGACAAATGGATGTTTTTCCAAAATAAGTGTATCCATCGCCAAATCAGCGAATCGCCTGGCGTCGAATTACAAATTAACTAATTATAATAAACGTATGAGTAAATTTTTGTGCCTGCTTTGCTTGCGTGATTGTATATGTAATTGTGATTGTGCATTTGTATGATATATAAAACAGAGTAATGTGCGTACGTGTAATTAACATAGAAAATATCCCTGATCCGCATATTATATAATTTCAATCCAATTGTTTTCTTTTTTATATTAACGCAGACAGCGATACGTAAGTTTTTTGTCTGATTTATTTCGTGCTTATCATGTCGTTAACATTTATATTGCGTTATTTAAGCGAAAGTTGAAACTCCGATTCATTCCGAAGAAAAAGATCAAATTTGCATTTAAGAGTTTCAACGTAAGCATTTTTTATAGTCGACGGAATTTTTGAAAATTTTTATACTGTGGGATAATTAGAAATTCACTATTGAACATATGCTTAGTCCTTGATTATAATAGCGCTTTGCGTTGCGCACTTTTTTCTATTATTTAAAAAGGAGTAAATAAAATAGCAAAGGAATACGGCAAGGACTTAATCTTAAATGTAAATGGAATTGGTAGTATAGATATTTGTGTTATATTTTGAACATAATAAGGCGTTTAAGTCGCTCATAGTGTCGTATGAAGTATAATATACCGGTTGAAATATTTCTGACGAAGAAAAAGAAAATGTATCAATGCAGGGAAGAAACGTTTCAACATTTTTATACATAATTATAAATATATGCAATTTATACAAAAGGCAATAGAATTGCAATAATATCGTGCTTATTGAAAGGAGAGGGGGAAAAGATAAAATGAAAGATTCACATCTCATGAAATTCGTATACGCTATAGATAGGTAATGACGTAGGAAAAATGACGAATTTTTATTTTGAACTTGTTTTTTTATATTATTTAGATAAAAATGTTGTTTTTGTTATTGAAAAAAATAAAATAAAATACTTATAGATTTTTTTGCATGCGTACATTGCATCATTAAACAAAAGAAGAAGAAAAAAAACAAAAACAAAACAAAAACAAAACAAAACAAAACAAAACAAAAAAGAGAGCAAAAAAAAATAGAAAAAGGAATACGATTATTATACATTGAAGCTGTAAGCAACGAAATAGTGATTCTATTGATGTTTTGTAATCGTTAACATTTATGATCATTTGTTGTTATCTCTTGCCGAGAGAACAAGAAGAAAAAAATTAAGTTGAAGAGGAGAGATGAATTTTCAAGATTGAATCGATCATCAATTCATTCGTAGCTTATTTTTGCGGCACGAGTAAGACCGATCCCAAGGATGTTTGTAAACTCGTGCTGGGACAAAGGTGAACTTGTAATTAGTATCTTTTTTTATAAGCTGTTTTTAGATGTTAAATGGTTAGCTATAGGACGATTCTACTTGCCCATGACTTAAGTGTATGTTTTATTATTTAACTTGTAATAATAACAATCTTGAAAATCCAATAATGACGTTTTAAACATTATTTATTTCCGTGTCACAATATTTTCGTCTCTTTAATAATAAAAAACGATTTTTATATTATTCATCATTAAATTAAAATTTTTATTATACTTTATAAAACTTTATTATAAAATACACAATCGACGATTCCATTAGTGCATTAATGCGTTTCTACAGACATAAATAAAGAACTTTTCTCAAGTAGATAAGTACTTCGAAGAAAAAGAAGATCGTTAACGGTATGCGTGAAACTTCCCTTACACTGCGATCAGAGCGAACCTCTCAAATATATATTTTATTCATTTGATTTATTCTTGAGCTTATACTGTTCATCATCAATAAACCATTGCTTATGCGTTTCTACCTCCTGTTTCCAATATCCTGCGAATATTCAGATTTTTTATATTATTTTCGGTAATCATATTGATACAAACCTCGAAAAGCAAACAAAATAATATATCTTATTGACAAAAGAATCTGCACTAATATTTACTATTAGAAATGCTATATATGTAAGAAAACTATTGGCTCCCCACCCCACCCCTGCCACCCCACCCCGCAACAAATTCAAAAGATACTTCTCTTTAGACCGCCGCTTAATTAATTATATAAATGTAAATGCAATATAAATTAGAGCAAGCTACTATTAAAATTGCAGTCTTTCAAATAAGATCATCAGATATTGATAAGAAGCACGAAATTGTAATGTTTATAAAGGTACGTTACGTACGTATGTATTATATATATATATATATATATGATCGAAATTACTATTGAATGAAAATTATTTAAAAGTCTATCGTAATTTTCGAGCATACAATTTTTTCTAATCTAAATTTGCATTTGATATTAATTTTATTATTTTAATTCACATTCTTTAAAATTTAACGCTATATTAGCATATATAAATAGCTACATAGAAGCGATGAAAAGAAGTTTAATCGATTATTCGTTGTAGAAAAACGAGTAAAACTTTATAATTCAACGTAAAACCTAACGATTTATTTTAAAGCGATGTATTAAAAAAAAAAAAAAAAAAAAAATTATTATTTTTCTTTTCTTTCTTATTCATCTGTAAATACGTAAAACATATTGGAACAATTAATTTATCGCTTCTCCTAGATAATATCATCATCGACGAGAGAAGGTCGTTGGAATTTTCGATCAGTCGATATTACCATTGAATCAACGAGGATCTGCTAATGCGTCTCAACCGATCGATAAACGCGTACTTTGTTTAACGAGCGAGCGGCTTTCGATATAACGTGAGAGTTAATTTCACTTTTAATCCCAAGAACGGCCAACGAGTAGCGAAGTAATGCAAAAGCAATTTTGTATCGAGTCGTATAAACAATCGATGTAATCCCGTAAAGAGTGTCAGGGTTTCGTCACGAGAAAGATAGGGATAAACAGTGTGATGTCGTACGTTTGAGTGTGTCGTAGTCTTCCTCGGTGCCGCCAAGTTCACTAGGTAGGATACTCGACGAAAGCTTCTTAAGAAGGGCCTTGTCGTCACCTCGGTGCACGTGCATCCTCTGTCTGAGCTTCTTGCTCATGAAGCGCTTAAAAATATTAAGGACGATGTTGACGTGCGCTGGCGCGTTGATGTACTCGAGAGAGCGGATTCTATTAGGATAACCTTGCCAGGTGTGCACGAGTTTTTTAACAACCCCCGGGGTCATCTGGAGGGCATGGCTCAACTGGACTCCCGTCATGTCGTGTACGGATACAATTCCATAGAGAGAGGAGGCTATATGTTCGCGAGCCGCCAGGTCCAACACCATCATCCCAGTCTGAAAATATCCAGGACAATTGTCTCGTTATGCGGCACCTTAAACGTAAGAAGGTAACAAGGTCTTTCCTATCGAGGTCTGTGTGCCCAATTATATTATCTTCCCTTAATAATCTGAGTCATGTTTTACTTTTTTCTTACCAGGGTGTTTGGCGAGGAAAACCGATAGACTTTCAGCTATTTTATTTAGACATTAGTATCTACGCGAATTAAAGGTTCAGTGTCTTTTGTCAGAAATTATGGCAGCAAAATGGTATGTTTATTGTGATAAAAAAAATATTTTCATGTAAAACGGCTGTTACGTTATTTAATGTCTAAAGTAATTAATTGATCATTCATCACATAAGTTTATGTCACTATTAATTTTTGAACAATGTCAATGCAGTTTTTGTACAAAAAACAATATATATATATATATATATATATATATATATATTACGCTTATAACAATACATTGTTATTTTACATTGTACATTAGTTATTTTAATCAGTCGAGTTATTTTACAAATTCTGACACTTCATTATATCGATTAAATTTAATCGTATCAATATAAAATTCGAAAATTTCATTATTTGTAAATATTATCAATGAACTATTGACACTTAATTCACAAAGTCACGAAAGCATGTTCAAAATATTTCAAATTCTTTTTATAAATTATCCATTGCATTTTCATTTGATATAAAGATATTAATTATGAAAAAATTTATTAAACAAATAAATAAATGGACATACTTTTCATTTAATGTTTCACGATTTTTTTTAAAAAGCAATCTCGATATAAGAAATTTATTCAATCTTTAATATGCATGATTGACTGAAATTATAAAAAATCAACGGATGCTAATATATGATAATTATTAAAATTATTACAAATAAGGTAATTACAAAATGCTATATGTTATAGATAAGATTATGATAAATGTTTATTTATAAAACTCCGATCTTATGTTATCAGAAAAATTAATGCATGAAGAACAATAAGAGCAGAATCAAATAAGAGTTTTAACAATGAAAATATCAATTGTAAATATATATATATATATATATATATATTTTTTTTTTATTTTTTTTTTTTTTTTTTAATATTTCACTCATTCTACAATAATTGTTACAAGATAATTGTAAAATAATTGTAAGATAATTTATTTGTTACTCTGCACTCATTATTAGTGTAATTGTAATTCTGTCACATATTATCTTTAAATTGCAACTAAGAAACTAACGAACGGAGAAACAAGTATTACATTGTGATTATGCATTAATCTTATTAATAATCCATTTCAAATTAATTATTTGTATTTGTTTGAGCTCTCTTGTGTGCAAGTGTTTCTTTATACATCGCTATTGTTCTGAGTTTTACGATAAATTTTTTTCCATACGCTACTTATACAATGTATACATTTTTATAAGACTAGTATATACGAATACAGTAGCGTATGTAGTATTCTTTCAATATGTTCCTGGCTCAATGTATTTTATACAAAACTTCCAAAAATAATGATAATTATAAAAATTTTAACACTGTCACTAAATTACTTTCAAATAATTCTTTCAAATATTCGTTTCAAGGCAAAACGAAAACAAATTAATTCATTAATATTCTCCTATTTCAATACTAGATTATCATTGTATATTGTTTGTATATCCTAATTTTCGAAATGTGATCTAAAACTAGTTTGTCTGATTTTTTGTTTTGTTTTTTTTGTTGTTGTTGTCGTCGTCGTCGTCGTCGTCGTCGTCGTCGTCGTCGTTGTTGTTATTTTCAATGTTTGGCAGGAGTAAAAATTTATCGACTATTTTTAATCAAATTTTTTACATACTATAATGCTCGCGGAATCCTATAAATTGTCTCTTCTATAAAATCTATCTAATAATAAGCGAGTAGAGTGAATTAATTAGAGTCAATTAATAGGATATCTTTAACCAGTCATTTATTGATAATTAAGGATTGTTTTTTTGTTATTTTTTTTTGTTTTTTTTTTTTTTGTTTTACCATTCCGACGATCCGAATGAACTCGACCGTGAAATTGCGGGCTTTCTTAAATGACCTTAGCGAAGGAAATATATCAAATTATACTCGTAATATATTGATTACTATTAACTGAAAGACAACCTCAAATAAATATGAAAATTCGAGGAGGCAAATTGAGCAAAGAATCTTTAATTTATATATAAAATTGAATTTTCATCCTTATGAAATGACTTTGGATAATATTTCGTCTCGATGTATTGAAAGTGTTGTGGGCCCGATATATTTCATGATTATTGTGAAGCATCGTAATTAAAAATATCCACGGACCTATGTACCCAAGTAACGCATATCGTAATGTACATCGCATTGAATGCGTTAGCTTTTCGAATATTCGTTTCGTACGTTAACGTTAAATACTGCTTCGACTCGCAATAAAACTTGGCGTTATAATAGCAAAAGCGTCGATATCACAACTTAATGTGCAGATATTAATTTCAAAACGTAATCCTGACGCCGCCGTTATAGCATTACTTTCATTTCATTCACGACCGATTAACAAATTACTCTACGACTATGATACTGGATTTACATTTACACTTTACACTGAATATTAAAGAATACGTATATTATTATTGCGGCACCGAGTCCAATCATACCATGATACGACGTAGTCGATCGTACTATAAAAAGTTTAAAATAACGTGAAAAGTTGATTAAAGGAAGTCGTGCCCACCTTGAAAACGTCGGCGATCTTGTGTCTTCTGGGATCGTGCACACACGTGCGAATAATAATGACCATTCTGCCCTCCTCGTCCACCTTTCTCAAGGGCAAAAAGACTCTGCGTTAAAAAATCAAATGCGTTATTTATTTTGTGCTTGCCCGCACATTGCCAATAGCATAAAATACAAAATCTAACAATACAAAACATGATACGAATACCAGGAGTGCGGGCTTATATATATATATACGCACGCACGCACGCACGCACGCACACATATATATTTATGTATATATATATATATATTTATGAATACAATGGGCACGTGTATTATTATCGTAATCGGAGTGCCCACGGAAAATTAAAGGCTACTTTTCTTTTTTAACGAGCGATTAGCTAGCGTCGATGCGCCTGAATGAGTCCTTAGCGCGTAAAAAGCCGCCTTATCGAATCATCGAAGCGTCAATTTCACTGTAAAACAGCTCTTACCCCAGATTCAGCAGCTCCTGTATCTCTGGAAGGAAGGGGTCTCGGTTAGTGAACCACTCGGGCGACAGGGATCTCTGCACATAGTAGCTCATCAGCTTCCGCTTCGTCTTCTCGATGTCGAACTTGCAGCCCCGCAGGAAGCGCAGTATGAAAAAGTCATCTGTTGGCGCGCGAAGCAAAAGTTTGTTTATCGGCGGCCCTCTAACGTCCTACCCCCTCCCCCTCCCGGCCTAATCAGTCCGCTCGTAATCGTCGCCACTTACTAACACGCTTCATCATCATATTTATGTCATATAATCGATAATGCGATAAAGCGCGCCGTCGAGGATGCTCTCGTGGGAGTAGCTCCCTTCTCCGACCGGGAATCATTGAGTCTGGTACATAAGCACCGCACGTCGCACAGCTGACCGTGATAAGATTCGGGACTACGATCTTCGTCGAGACCTTCGCGGTCTTGGTCGGATCTCGCAGTCGGAGTCAGGGGCGGCCACGTTCTACAGCACCCAGTGAGAAATCATCCTCGACCCGCAGCTCCGCCAAATGGTTACACGGAGAAAGAGATAGAGGAAGAGAGACGGATAGATAGATAGATAGATAGATAGATAGATAGATAGATAGATAGATAGATAGAGAGAGAGAGAGAGAGAGAGAGAGAGAGAGAAACTCTTTATTTAGCGGCTCTTCACCTAATCGGGACGAGATCCCGCTGTCCTCGAGGATCCAAGTTCGCACATCCTGGATGCGCCGCAGCCTCAGTGCCTCGGTTTCGTTAAGGTACGCAGCCGCGAATTCTTTCTGCTCGGTCGTGAGCTCGCAGAGGTGGGTGCTGCTCTCCTCGGTCATGTCGACGAGCGTCTGAGCGATAGCGGGAAGCTAACGTCGAGCTCTCTAGTATCGCGGGGCCCCAGAGCCGTAGTAAGCTTAAGCCGGGCCCCGGGCCAGCTGCCTCATCCTCCTCTTCGCTAGCTTTGTCGATTGTTCCGTCACGACTCTCCTCCGGTGCTCGAGGCCGTAGCCACGTCCACATTGCAGACCTTTGGCTTTTTTTTCTTCATCTTCGCCCCCCTCCCCTCTAACGCTCATACACCGTCGAGGCAATGTTTCGTGGCTCGAGAGGCCTGCTTATTTTGCATACGTCATGTCGTTCATCGCGAGGCTGTAATATTTTTGACAATTTCGCAGCATCTAGCTTTACCGCGACACCCCCTCCTCCATTACCGCACCGCACAATCGATCCGTTATCTTTTACTTCTGTTTACATTGTCATTTTCAATTTATTACTCGAATATATTTTTGCCCGCTATAATGAGCTCACTAAATGTAATCGCCGACCTTTCGCGATTGATCTTTCATTGTGGACACAAATGTAATAAAACACAGCTAATGTGAGACAAATATAACGCGTTGAAACTTACACGTTGGACTGCCTGCAAATATACTGCCGTTAATCGATTAAATCATAACTGTTATAGCTCGGGATTCTTTTAAACTACTGTGTATTTATTTGAATTTGAAATTTTATCTAAAGAAGCTGTGATATATTTATACTACAGCGAGGTAAGGATCTTTAAAAACGTAGCTACGATCCAAACGAATTTGTCGACGAATTTTTTATCAAGACGTGTTGCAATTACATAAAATATTTCATGAACCGTTACTTCATATTTTTCTCCCCAAACTTTATATGCATTGTAAAGACTTCTGCTTTAGTAGAAAATATTTACTCATTTCAATTATAAACTAAACGTAAAATAAATATTATCTTATAATTTATGAATAAATGTCATTACATTTAGATGAATTTCTATTATCGTTCATTAAATGTGAATATTAAAAATAAACGGGCAAAATAATTCTATGGCGCAGATTAAGGATTTTAATGTAAAATAATAAAATAGAGTCGTGTAAATAAATCATTCGTTCAATGCACATGTAAAAGAAATTAAACATGCAAACGGCCACGCACGTGTACTACATACACATATAAACGAAGTAAACTTATAAAAAAATTATTACGTACATTTACGCGTATGTGTTGTATCTAACAATATTATCATTGCTACCATTAATAATGTTTTTTAGGATAATAATGATGATTATGATGATGATGATGATGATGATGATGATGATGATGATGATGATGATGATAACGACAACGAAATTCTTAACTGCAAGTTAGGGAGATTATCAACGTAGTGCCATTTTTACGCGATCTGCTTATCTCACAAATATTATGACTGTATGAGTGTTCTGATAATTAAAACGAATTTAGGCACTCGTGTTTTCTTTCTTTTTTTCTTTTTTTTTTTTTTTTTTTTTTTTTGACAAATGCTTTATATATAGAGAGAACTATATTGTTTACTATTTCTAATTATAGCAACGAATAAATGAACATGTAAATTTTATCGTTGTTGATTCGCAATGTCAATTTTAAACTTTCAAACATTCTATTAATATGGGTTCGTGTAATTTATTTGCAAAATAGTCGACGAAAATTATATTGAAGTGACGATATAAGTTAAAAAGAAAAAGGTGATGATTATGTATCAATTTAAAGCATAAAAATTTTGAAATTTGCTCACAAGCTCAGGATTAAAAATAGTTAATTCTTCATTGTATAATATCTTGTTTTTTTTTTCAAATAATTGTTATAATAATATTAATATAAAACTATAATTTTACCAAAAAGATTATGTCTCTAAAATGATAAAACAGTCAAACAAATTTATAAGGAACCATCATTATAAATGTTCAGATCTGCAGTTTAGTCACTTTATCCTATTGAATGCATTTTATAAGGCAAAGCTCATTCGGTTATTATAAAAAAAAAAGTATTAATGAATGTAATTAGATAAGCGAACATTTCATTGTCTTTAATTTAGCAATCATTCATTAAATTATTGCTTCGTCATAAGATTAACTTTTATATCCCACTTTAAAATATATCAATAAATATGTAGAGAAAAACAATGTTTTAATACGTAAGCGAATTTTAAATTTATAATGTAAATTGAACAATAAATTTATATTAATAATTTATATGAAAATATATGATGTATCTTTTAATAAATACTATAGCAGCTATTTCAAACGAAAAATTAAAAGTCTTTAACTATCGATTAATAAATTAATGTAATTGATTAACTAGGAAAGAAAAATTGAAATATAGAATTTGATAATATGAAAGGAGATTCAAAAGTTAAGTTTTCATATATAAATTAAGATGAAATGATCCATAAAATGAGAGAAACCATAGTTATATACATTAATGTAATTACGAGTTCTAAATCTTCTAGAAACTGCTGTATAAAATAAGACTTTCATAAAATTTCTCTTTATTGTTCTATATATATATATATATATATATAGATAAACACAATGATAAGTATTAGTGAAAATAACAAAAATAAAATGAATTAAAAAATTTTTCTTCCTTATATTTATTTGAATGTATACATAATTATTTTAGACATAAAGTATAATATTAAAAAAAATGGGACTGAAATTTGATTATAAAATTGTATAAGAGAAGCTCTTCAATTTCGTATTAAATAGAATATTTTAGAGAATAATTTAATAAATTTCAAAGAATTATTTGTTACTTATGAATACATGGTCGTACATTATATTATGAAACAATAGTAAAAAATGAAAAAATAATAAAAATACTGAAATATTTACGATAAATTTATTTATCTAAACAGTGAATACATAATACATTAAATAAACTACATACGACTACGTTGTATTTGTAAATTGTAAAATTTAATTTGTAAATTTTAGAATTTAGATTTCGTAAACTTTTTCGTACAAAATGTATTTAATAATTATAGTTTGAAGTATATATATATATATATATATATATATATATATTTATAGGTTTATAAATTTTATTCTGATAATATAATTAAATATAATTTATTAATTTCAATGTGTTAATTACTTAATGAACGCCTAGGCAGAAATATATATATATATATATATATATATGTATATATTAGAAAGATTTATGTTGAACTTTCTTTAAGTATAAAAGTTATAAAAGACTTTTATCATATGCATAATTTATATGGTAGTTTAATCATAATGATAACGGATCGTATATTATAAGCGATATAAATGAACTTAATTTTTAATCTGATAATTTAGTTTAATTCAGTCGATTTAATAATATATTTATAAATGTTATCCTGGGCAATAAATAAATAATGAAAATTAAAATTAACACTTAACTTAAGAAGTACACAGGATATTTGATTATAAAATAAATATTCCGTTGAATGAATATATAACTTATTATCAAAAGACAAGGATTTTTTTTTTTTTTTTTTTTTTTTTCATACAAATAAGAAAAAGTCAGTCTGAATACTCTAAAGAAAGATGCATATATTACATGTTTTATATTTCTATTTGAAGTAACTGATAAAAATGTTCTTGCGTAACATTACTGAATAAAGTAGAAATTAATTTTTTCAAATTTCGTATTAATAAACTTTATATGTTCGTTATTGTACTTCTTTAGTGTCTATAAATTTTGACAAAAGATTATTTTAGAATAATTTAAATCACACGATTATGTTAGATTTTTCGTTTTTTTTCTCTCTGTCTTTTTAATAGGTAACAAGTTTTTAATGTATTTTTAGGATTTATTATCAATATTCCAATGGACCGTAGAACATTCGAAGAAATTTTAAGGTATTTTATATTATACACTTTACCATACGATAATGCCATAAGTTTAATAATTCTAGTATTTTGTTTTCATTCGTGTTTCAACGATTATAAAATTAGAAAATATATCAAAATTATTATGATTAATACACATGTACGTGAATATATAAAGAAATGAGCTTTACGAATTATCCAAAGTATCATTCATCGATACATCATCGATACATACAATTCATCGAAGTTTTATGCAATTAGATTTTTGCTGAGTAATGGGATACTTGCGCCGTAGTTTTCCACTCATGATGTCTGTGAGTCTCTTGTACAAAATGAAATTGTCACGAGCTATTTGTTCTTGTCGATCTCGTTCAAATTGCAATCGTTTGGCTTTGTACAAAATGTGTGGCCTACGTTCAGGCGTTTTCATGTTCACCGTCGCTTTCGCTTCACGTACCTGTCAATGATTTATTCTATTGGTTAGCTCAGCCATGAAATCTGCGTTCATCCACTGCTTGTTATTTGCAATGAAATTCATTTTTATAATTAAATAATTAACGATTATTTAATTTTTCTTAATTTCAGCATTATCGATAAAAAAATTACTTGCAAACCAATTCACTCAATTTGTTTCATTTAAATAGAATTTTTCCAAACGAACGCATATATACGACAGATTTATAATTTATCTATATCCGCGATATTGAATATATAAACATATAATACTAATATTGAGTAGCTCGTCATAGAGAGTGTAAAAAGCACTAGCATTGAGTATTGAGCACTAGTGAAGTATCCAAGACTAATTATAAATTAATATGTACTTGGTAGTGCCAGTGAAATATAAGACTGAAGGATAATGTTCTTACTTTCAGCCGATGTTGTTGAAAAGTACGTCGATCCCAAATGTAAACGGCTGATTTGCATTTACGAGATGTTACAGGACGAGATGTTACTGGACGGGATGTCGACATTTTCTATGCAGTATGGTATAAGTATCGAATGGATACTAACTAAGTCCTTTAGTTTGTTCAATACATCATCCAATATATATTCAATCGTTTCTATGACAATATAGCACGAAACATAGGAAGTACAGATATTACAGTAACAGCAAGAAAATTTTCTCTATAGAAAGGACTGGTTAAACGTACGTTTGCGTTTGTGTCTAGTGATGGTGAATCAAGTAATTACATTATCTACGCTCTGCTTTTATTAATACATATATATAAATTGACAATAAAATCAATTTAACATTTAACACTACCTTACTGCATTCGATGATAATGATTTGATGACATTTTTTAAAATTGATTTCATAACTGTCGCGGTTTATTAAAAACAGAATTTATTCATAAGTAGCGTTTATTTTTATTTATTTAATTGTCAATTTAGCAATCAACTAAAATCTAAAATTATTGCATATATTCAAACTAGGGATATGAGTTATTTAAATTTTGTAAGTACGCAATGTAAAGTAATTTTGTATCATTATTAAGAATAATTTGTAATTGAAATAAAATTTTAAAGTCAAATGTTGCCAGGATCTAAGTAAAGAAAGTAAACATTATTTACTACGCTCATTAAAAATGCAATTGTACGATTAAATTTCAAATTCAATAGGACAAATGCTCAAGAACATATTGATATTATAATAATAATTTGTATCGATTTACTGAATCATTAAAAAAATACAATTATTATTATTAAAAAAAAAAAAAAAAAAAATAATTTTTTAACATCAATTCGAGTGTTTGAATTCTCGTTTCTTAACTGACCTCGGTGAATGCAATAACTTAAATAATTGAAATAGCAAATAAATTTTATTCCTAAACAACTAGACTACTTTCGAGTTTAATTTTAGACTTTTTAAATAATACTGAATTTATCCTCGTATTTAATTTTTTTATTTAATTTTTAAACCGTATTTGTCATAAATTTCAGCATTAATATTTTATAATGAGTAATTTGATCAAATATTTGTACATAAGAAAAAAGCACTTGAGAATCTCAACGAGACCGAGGCTACACCGAGGGTGCGGCGAATCCAGGATGTGCGGGTCCAGATCCTCGAGGACAGCGAGATTTCGTCCCGATTAGGTAAAGAGCCGAGAAATAGAGAAGAGTCCCTCTCTCACTCACTCTCTCACTCACTCTCTCTCACTCTCTCTCACTCTCTCTCACTCTCTCTCTCTCTGCTCCCTCTCTCTCTCTTTCAGTTACTACTTGGCGGAGTATAGAATGCGTCCACCTCTGACTCCGGTTGCAAGATGTAATATTAATTAATAATGTACATGCATAATCGTCCTTTTTGTCGAACCTTGTAAATGCTTTATTATAATTTTATAAGTAAAAATTTTGCGGTTTATGTTACCGTTTGGTACTTAGGAGTTTGATTATTCAGCGGTTCGTTTTATTAGACTTTTGTTTAAAACAAAATTTTGTTAACTCTACTTTAGAAAGCTCGAAAATTAACCAAAATAAAAACTATTTCATTTTTTTTTTACAAAGTTTCTGCCATTAAAATTTCAGCAAAGTTTTTTACTCTCTCGGTGCATTGCTGTACCAAGACGTGCGCTGCATGTTGAATCGCATCTAAAATTCAAACTTGCAATGTCACAAATATTTTTTACAAAAAACGCGTCAATCGCGTCCTTTCAAACGTCCGTACTTTGCATTTGAATCATCATTCGCCCAAATTGGAATGGCAAACAAGTAGATCGGATGACCAGATTCGTCCATCCCACGCATTCACGATTCAATGTACACTGTGCGTGTTTTATTTTATTTATTTTTTTTTTATTATTATTATTATTATTATTATTATTATTCAACATGTCCGTAATTTTACAGCCTAAAACGATTTAATTTACAGAAATATTTCTCTATCAATTATTGCTTATTTTTCGCTCTGTTGTGCAATATTTTGCCACTGCCTACTAGACATTCTTTATTAGTCAATTCAACTGTATGTATAATTTTAAGTTATACGAATATTTAATAATAATAATAATAATAATAATAATTGTCGTCCCCTCTTTTGGGATACATTCGTTCAATTTGACACTAATAATTGTTATCAAGTCATATCAGTAGTATAAAATAATATTAATTCGATAATTGATCGTAAATTCAGGTTCGTTAAAATATTTATAATAAAATTGATCAATTTTTATTGACCAATTTTTGGATTGGAAATGAAATTTTATCGCGACATGTGTTTTTGCTGCATGCTATATTGATTGTGGTTAATTTATAATTTTATTCGTTACAATTACTCTTTTTCGATATTTCACGCGTGATTTTTATCGAGTACTTTGCCTTATAAATCTATAAATAACAATTTGAATTGAATATTGAATTTCGAGTGTTGCAAGCGATGGCAATAATTATGAATAGAGGAATGAAAGTTTGTAGATATAATATTATTCGAAGGATAATATTAGGATAAGGATTAAAATAATCATCAGTATTTTCCTAAAAGAGAAAAAAACATTATTTATGAAGAAAATATGTATACCGATGCCTCTGAAAAATGTCGAGTTTACGATTTGGAGCTCAGAGTTGTAGCAAAAAACCAAATATGTTTCAAACATAATAGAATTTAATAAATACACTCATTTATAATTATAACTGAATTATAAATATCATTAAAAATTTATCAAATTCTTTATATTTTCGCTTATTTATAAATTATACAAATACTACATATTAATATATTAACAAATATATTACACAATTCTATGTTGACATTATCAGAAAATTTCAATATTTGTTATAATATATATATATATATATATATATATATATATATATATATATATATATATATATATATATATATATATATGCATAGTATGACATTTAAATGATTGCATATCTTCTGTCGGACCATTTTTATGAAGCGTCCACATTAAAAATACTTATTTAGTAAGTGTGAGTAGTCTACATCATCTATTATTTCATGATTGAGACTGAAAAGAAAGAAAAATCTACAATTACTATAGTAGCATTTGTATCGTAAACGGTACATTACGATTATTGCGCCATCTATTACTGTTCGATAATAATATTCGTGTTCCACATAGTAGAGCGGTAAGTTAGAGCAAATCCGATGGTAATTCGTGTGATATTGAGTTTATCGGCTGAGCAGCTTCTGTGGCAATATATTACAGATCATTTATACATACACGTACGGATAAGTATTTTACGTCAATTTCTTTTCTTTCATTACATATTAATTGGTTTTTTTGAATAATATAATTTCGATATGATGTTGAGTAACAAGCACATAAAATTGTCATTGTACGGTTTTTATAATTAGATTAAAATTGTAATTACAAACAAAACGATAAATAATGTTGGAATAAATTAATTTAATTTTAGTATTTCTATTTTTATTGTGATTATTATATATATATATATATATATATATACACACACGTATATACACTTGGCTTATATAACTATAATAATAAATGTATCGTATTACTACTTGTAACTATAAATCTAATGATCTAGAATTTCATTACTATTCTATTTGATTAAAAATGTGTACTTAACACAAACAGATTATAATACTTTATGTATCGTTCTCTTAGTACCATAAGCAGGATTATTTCTCATATTCTATTTCTGTTAAATCTATTAGTTATTACATTAATATATGTAGCGAATTGAATAAATTGAAATCTCAGCTTAATATAATTGTCGAAGAAAACAGAAAAAAAAAAAAAGAAAAGACAAAATTAGGAAGCTGGTGTGTTAATAAATATAAATTTCTACATCTTCATAGGCATACTAAAAGTATTAAGTCCAGGGCTTCGTCCATCGTGGTGGGCTGGTCTCATCGCTACTTGTCGGTCCTATTCTCACGTGAATATTTAGTAGAGGGGGAATAAGTAGGCGTAGCTGTTGTTGACGTGACCCTTGAGGCCCCGTGTCACACTTATCAGCAGCCCTTACCGTGTTCATAAATAAAACTACTTGTGAGTAACGAGCAATTCTCAAAAATTATTAGAACATTTGAAATAAAAAACAAACAAATAAATAAAAAAAAAAAAGATTAAATACGCAATCAGTCTATACAAAATTTGGAAAATAATGTGAACAATGAAAAATGTAAATAATGCAAAAGAAATAGAGAAAAAATGTTTTGTAGAATCATAACGTCATCTTTATATAATGAATTTTCTCAATTTAACGATATATTTGCAAATGTAAGAGGTCCGCGTTTTCTTAAATTTATTTTAAAATGCCTTTCACATATTATATAATATATATTAAATTTAAAGTCAATTCATTTATTATATACTTTACGACGTAGTAAATAAAGATTTCAGTTATGTAATAAATATGTTATATAACATGTTTTAGACGAGAGAAGCTATAAAACTTTTGAAAAACCAATTTACAATGATGTGGAATTCTAATGATCGCACAATCATCATAAAATAAAAAAAGATTATCAGCACCTACTCAAACATTTAAAATAGTAAATTTAAGCATTAACAATTTCGTATAAATATTTAAAAATACAAGTTTATGTTAATTAATGATTCAAGAAATAATGAGACAACATGTATGAAATCCATGCAATCAGATTGTCTATGCTCAGGTAAAGTACAGCTTAATCTATCAATTAATATGACCACGTAAAATTTGAATTGTAAAATAGAAGGATAAATGTAATTAAATAATTTTCCGTGCAGTTGATTTTTATTATAAAAGAGGGACAAATTTGATTTAAAATACACTTTCAAATACGAAAAATTGTTATAAATTTAGTGCGTCTGATAAAACATATTAATGGAGATTTTCTAATATAAAAGTTAAGAACTCGTTACAAAAATTGCCCTGTAATTGATTTTTCATGTAAATAATGTTTAATAAATCTGTCTAATGAACAGTAGTCTTGGAGATAAAATAATTGCTTTGTAGTTTTATCATCGATGATAAATAGAATAATTGTAAAGGACTGTATATTATTTGTATTGCAGTTTCATATTTACTCCTATCTCATTCTATTATCGAACGACACTTATTCAAGCAACCGATTTACCAGTAAAATCAAACATATTTTTTAAAATTGTATTTGCAGTGATTTTTTGTTCGATTTGCATAAATATATGATTAAATTCTATTCTTTTTTCCGCATTTTATCATTATATATATATATATATAATATAAACGAAGCTTTTTAATTAGAATGTTGATTAATAACAATTGATTATAATGTAACGAGGGCGCGCGCGCGCGCGCGCATAGACATGTATGCGTATGTGTTGCGTATGCGTATAAGTTTATTGTATTTTTTTTTCCCTATATATAGCGTTGAGAATTTTCTGTTTCTAGAAAATTAAAACGCGTACATATTTACGTTAAATTGCTTACGATAAAATTTAATACTTTAAACTTAAGCTATTATAATTAGAATTATAATAAAAGAAAAAAATACATACGTAATTCTACTAACGTCTCATAAAAAGATTAATTTAAACATCCCAAGCGCATACAACAAATTATAAAGCAGCAAAATTACATAATAAATATCGTGGCAGTTTTTTTTATTTCATCGGCAATTGAAAAGCACTTGCGGAAGGATCGTTGCAAAATTTCAGTTGAAATGAAAATCTTCAACGAATAAAGGTATAGTTAATAACTTTTGCTAACTGCCAGGTGAAAATATATTTAATTAAGAAACTTTGCCAATGAACCGCTTGCCATTATCCATTACGACGATCTTTGGGTAATCATACCGAGTAGATGGGCGGAAGGAGGAAGGGAGGGTGGAGAGGGAGGTAGGGGGTGGGTTTCGCCCCTATCGTTAAAATTAAGTCACAACGTGACTGGTGGCCGTCGGAGTCTCCTTTTGCTAGGGCTGCTCGTGATTTTGCATCATTAATGATTAGATGTTTTCCCTTGGGTATCGGGTTTGTGATCTCAGCAGCTGTGGAACGATCATTTCCCTCGTGCTCGGGGCTTGGCATGAAATTGGAATTATTTTTGAAAATTAGTACTGGAATCAATTTGTTAAGGTTCAAGTGAACTTGTAGAGTATTTCTGGTAATCAATACGACTTAGTCTTCCGCTGCCGAAGGCGATGTATCTGTTAACCAAAGCGATGCACTTGTTCGCGTACTTTGGCTAATATTCGGATTCGTGCACGAATGAGACTTACTACTTTCCATTAGTCGCCCTAGCCTCCTCGACCTCATTGAAGACGGGGTTGCGAAATATATAACCTTGAAGACGGCTATTTTTTTTTTTTTTTTTTTTTTTTTTTTTTAAAAAACAAAATTCGTTAAATATTCCCCAGGATGATCCTTGTTACATCTTATAGTACCCGCAGTATATACAATTTACTAAGATCGCGATCATTGTCTTGTCTCCGTTAATAGATGATGGATAATATATTGGTAAGGATATTATTTACCCCTCGACAGTAACAGCTTGAAATTCTCATTGGCTTAATTCAGTGATCCATTTTGTCAGTTGCCTGAATGGATTTCCGATTTCTTCTGCAACCACTTGAAATACCGAGGGTCCGTTGCCCCTCCAACTAACCATTCTATTTTCAAATACACCATTTTACCTCGAGACATTCCTTCTCAATAGCGAAATACATTATAGTTACTCCAGGACATGTAGCGAAAGAAAAAAAAATTCGAAATCAAGTGTCGCTTATGCGAGAATCTTCGACGTCCCTTGCGTTCTCGCACTGTTCGAAGTGACTTGGAGGAAATTTTGTAAATTCAATTAGTTGGCGTGAAATGGAGGAGACAAGGGCAGAGTAAGAAAGTTGACTTATCATGTTAAATAGATAATTCGAATACTCCGCGTCTGTAATTCTTGGGTCAAATTCTCAAAGCTAAATCACAGACTCGCACACGTGGATCGAGGTTGTTACGCTTTTTGTCCTAAAGAGCTTCCTCCATCGTTAACTAATGATTAACATTTTTTTTTTTTTTTTTTTTTTTTGGAAATAACGTAGCGCTTTAGACATCTCTGTTGCATGAATTATAAATTCCTATCACTTCTCTCGCGTAGATAGATCCACTTATCGTAATAAATGAATAAAAAAATAATATATGATCCTAGTGCATGTATAAAGTTTTATTGTTATATGGTCGAATAATTAAGTGGAGGCGCTTGCAGGTGACCTCGGTTCATGAAATTACTTTCTTATTGAGAACTGCGAGCTTTCACTAAGTTATAGCTAATTACATTAAGCAAAAAATTAACATCTCACAAATTGCATGTATTTTCGCAAATTAATATAATAATTTCGATTCATGATATAGTAAATTATTATGCACGCACGAATAATCGTATTTACTAATTTAAAATTCATTATTTCTTATATTATTCAACATTCTACTTTATTGGGTTTGAATGTGAAATTAAATATTAATAGATAAAAGGCTTATACTTAATAGATATTTGTCACTTAACCTTGCTTCACTGTAATTGAGAACAACGATTTTACTCACGAAAATGTTGCAAATGAAATTCTGATAAATCCAAGTGAATTGAATATTTGAATTATTAAATTATTAACTGAATTATATAAGAAATCTTAAAAGTGAACGATTGACAATGATTTATACCTCATTGCCACTAAAATGAGAGAGGTACTAAATACTACAGATAATTATTACCATATAATATAATTAATTTTACTTTATTATACGTAAACACTGATTAATTTGCATAGAGAAACTTTAAATGCGTATGCTTTAACGTATTAATATTGATAAAAGTTGGCACAGACAAGAGTTCTAAAAATATAATATCTAAACATTGTCGTAATGCTGTAGTACAACTCGTTTCAAAGAATAGCAGTAATAATTTGAGATTTCCTGCACCGGACGTTGAAACTTTTGAATTTTCAAAAGCTTCTGGATTTTATGGGATGCAACAGCTGCATTGGAGATCTGGTAAGTCATAAACGCAGGTAAAGATTTTATGATTATGCATACTTTATAATCTCTATAAATTCTATAATATAAATTATAGAAAATAGATTATAAGCAAAGCTGAAGTAATTGATAAAGCAATAATACATTAAATATGAAGTTTCGCAGATGTCTGTGATAATTGTTTATCGATAAATATATAAAGATATTTTTTTAAGCAGTTCAGTTTCTACAAAAGACACATGAGAATGTCTGAGCTGAGTTATTAGAATACACGTTAGATTAATGAAGATCATCAATTTTAAGATCTAATATTAACTGGTATTCAAGAATTGGTCGATAATAAATTTTCAGTGTTACAATATTGATAAAATTAAACAAACAAACAAAAATAATATTTAAAGCTTTGAATTTTAGAATTATTTAAGAAAGTCCACTCCCATGCACTCCCATATCTCATTTAAGTATTGATATAAATAGATCATTATTAATATTTGAAAGCGTTGAATAATATTCTACGTAAAATATTTAAAAAAATAGATATATATATATATATATATATATATACGTGTGTGAATAAAAAGATTTGTACGCGTACAGAAATAGCGTAAATGAATAATGTTTTACAAGAGTGAAATTTAATTTCAGGCTATCGCATCACTTTATTTTATAACACCGCGCCAGATCGGCAAAAAGTAAAATGAAATGGTAGAATCAGATACAATAATAGGATCAATGTGCCACAAGTAAATTAAGGAAAGAGGATTGACGAAAATGTCTAGATCACGAAAAATACAACGTGCCCATTCAGCCTTGAAAACGTAAGCTCCGGTTTACAAAATACTCGTCAATTTATTATGATGTAACGAAACTATCGAGTTTTATTGCTCGAGCATGAGGTGGACGTCTTTTTTATGAACATTTTGCCCACTAATGTAAGCAATAATTTTATTTTATAAAACTAGATTAATTTACAAAACTGGTGTTTACGTATTTGCATTTTCAAGTGATCACTTCATTAATTGTCTGTTTTAGTAAATGATAAATTTAGAACTAGACAAACGGTCATTCAAGTAATTATAATGTTTTTATTGTAAACGAGCTTAAATAAGTATCGATAAAAGAATTTTTATTAAATTGAGTTTTTCTTGTATTATATACGTGTATAATATACTTTTCTTGTAATATATTCTGATTTATCGATATATTATTTGTGTTTGTATGTAAAATCTATTTTCATGCTTGACAAGCGGACTTGAGCCGGTATATTTCACACGTAATAGTTGAGACAATATTTTTCTAAATATATTTTAGGCATATACCGTTTTGCTAATCATGAAATAGAAAGTAATAAGCAATCATCTTAGCTGTAACAATCATTAATTTCACTAAATAATAATAATTTATAGTAATTGATGAGTAAAAAACGATATTATTGGCAGACTGAACTTATATAAAGCCTCATTGTATACAAACATTTAATGCATTACAAATCCCTTTGATGTTAGAAAATAAAGGAAAAAAATAAGAGCTAAGGGGAAGGAAGGAGAGAGTGAGAAAGTTTAATGGTAAATGAGCGAGTGACAGAGATGATGACGGGCGACGAAATGAGGGGAGGGAAATTGAAATCTATTGGTTCATATGGGGTCGCTAAGATCTTAATCCTGACAATGATGCTTTCAAAAGGATCAACGATCCACTCAAGTGATATACACAGGAGAGGCTGGAGATAAATTGTAGGAAACATAAGAGAGTAGAGGAACGCCGGATATAAGTGGATAAAAGAAAACAGGAAGGGGAACAGCATGAAAAAACCAACTAGAAAGATGGTGGATTTCTTTCCTAGGACAGGCATTGAGAAAATTTATGGTACTCTATTATCTCCGGAAGAAAATGTTTTTACTAGACTCGTACAGATTTATTTCAGGTATAATGTAAATGCATGTAAAAAAACTGCGCGTGCAATTCGCAAATTATACTCGTCTAATATCTCAAAATCTAATTAAATATAACGCAACATAGGTACAAGAAATATATTTAGTATTATCATTAGATCATTAGATTTATTATTATCGTGATATGTAGTTTTTTCCGTATACAAAATTCATGAGCAATGATTTGTTAATACTATTGCATTGATTAGTATATGATAATTGATAGGGGAATATTTCCTTACATATTATTTCGCGTGCAGTGTAACGTCATTGAATTGAAGTTGGAATGGCAAGAAAATTATTGACAATAACCTGAAAATTTGAGAAAAATCCAATAGGAATATAAGAAATAACGAACAAAGCTACTCCCAACAACTTGCAACAAGGACTTTCGCTCGAAAATCCAAGTTAGAGAACAATATAAATGTATGATAAAGATATGTGAAGTGAAGAGAGGTATAGAGAGAGAGAGAGAGAGAGAGAGAGAGAGAGAGAGAGAGAGAGAGAGATAATGGGAGCGATAAACAGCTTGAGAAAAACAAAATTTGCCGAGTCTTAGTGTCGCGAAACAATGGAGGGAAAAAAGAAGGGATAGATTACAGTAGAATCACGAGTACTTCCTCCTACTGGTTTGCTTACACCCACTGCTCCCGGGTGTCTCTTATATTGAGCTCCAGACTCATACGCTGGGACGACGCTTATTATTGTGGAAAAAAGGGCCTCGGATGAACGCAGACAGCACCAATGTCCGGAAATAGTTGAACGAGGGGCGACAGGGGGAGGAGGATATGCACGCGAGGTTGGAAAAGGGAAAGCCGGTGGCCAATGGGAGCTTAGGCGTAAATTTATCGACCATCTGACCCATGCTATGACTTTACACGCTCCGACGCCTGCGAGTTCCTTCCTCCTGGTGTCACCGCTTTAGATTCGCAATGAAATTGCCTGGAAATGAGAATGTTGAATGCGAGGGATTTGTCTGTGAAACTTAAGGGCAAAGTTGGTGTAATAATCGGGATGGAAGATTGCATGGGCCGGGGATGCGTCACATTTGTTGATTAATCATTAGGCGGCCATTGTCTCCGTGTGCTGCGTAAATGAAAGCTTAATTTCAGCTTTAGAGAGGATTCGCGCTCGTCCAGTGTATATATACTCTGCTGCTTTATTATTTATCGCAAGCGTTAGTGTGCGAGTAGCCTTAGGGCGTTAAAACAAAAATAGATAAATAAATAAATATAATAAAATAAAATAAAATAAAATAAAATAAAAAAAAATATCCTTATTTACATAATGCTTTGGTTAAAAGGATAAGTTTGCGCTGTAGGTAGGCTAGGTGGTGGTAAGGATGGTTTACGCTGTAATTTTAATTATATTATATGATCCAAATTTGCGTTTCAAACGTAACTGTATCACGTCTAATCAATCATTATTATTCCCAAAGTGTCAAGATGTTAAAGTGTTGAAGTAATAAAAGTAAAGGTGTAAGAGTGGAGATCGAAGCGATTAGTCGTCAGTAGGAAAATTTCTATTCCCACTGGCCATTTATTACAAATGGCCTATCTAACTAATGCAACAATTACTCAATGTTAAATAGAAAATTTCAATTCAATTACATTTTTATAAAAAATATCACATTTCGATGCGTGCAATTCGAATAGCCTTAATTTCTTCAATATTTTTTGCCTTGTACAATCTTTTTATTATCAAATACATAGTATAGGGATGTATAGAAAGTAAATGCTCGTTGCGTCAATTAAAAATAAAAGGCCAAAGAAAATAGAAATTTAAAAGTCTTTCTGTCTAGCACTGTCTACCGACTATAGATGGCTCATGACTTTGGTCGATTTAGTTTCAGAATTGTAGTTTTAGATTTAGTTTTAGAATAGTAGGTTACTTCGTCAAATCCTTCGCACATTGCAACAAATGTGCTTTTATTTGGATTTGAAATATACAGGTTTGATATAATAGCCCATCCATCCAACCAACCCATCGTTGGTTAAGTACACAAGTTTTAAGTAAATATAACAGTGACTCGCCGCCATGAGGTCGATCAAATGATTCAACAACTTATTAAAAGGAACGTGTAATAGAGAAAAAGAAGAAAAACAACAAAAACAAAAACAAAAACAATAACAAAAAAAAATCAAAATCAAAATCAAAATCAAAAAGAAAAACAAAAAAAAAAAAAAGAAAAAACAAGAAAAGCCATCCGCCAATGAAAGGTGGGGGACAATAGAGGAGAGAATATTCAGGATGATTATATTGAGAAAATGATTGTTGAAAATGAAAAGAGCGGTGTCGACGATGATGTTTGTGGATTCGGGAGGTAAATAGAGCGTCGAAGCGCGCGCGCGCGCTCAAAACGAAGCCAGGGAGATGGCTCGAACAACCCCTTGCGCATCGGTACGGAGTAACGCTATTAGAAAAATTCAACAGACATCGAAGCCATGAATAACGGCAGCCAACGCTCCCAGCTTCATGTCAAACAATAATAGCATCAATTCCATAATCCAGCCCGTAGATCACGTCGGGCGACCAGTCCGGCAACCCCCTAACGATGGACCGCATCGCAGAGCAAAGAAAAAAGCTCCGGAGAAAATGCCCCCGTCCCAAGAGTTCGCGGCTCCCTCCATCGTGGTGGGCAGTCCCAGTCCCCTCCCCCCCCCCCCCCCCCCCCCCAACGATAACGATAACGATAACGATAACGATAACGATAACGATAACGATAACGATAACGATAACGATAACGATAACGATAACGATAACGATAACGATAACGATAACGATAACGATAACGATAACGATAACGATAACGATAACGATAACGATAACGATAACGATAACGATAACGATAACGATAACGATAACGATAACGATAACGATAACGATAACGATAACGATAACGATAACGATAACGATAACGATAACGATAACGATAACGATAACGATAACGATAACGATAACGATAACGATAACGATAACGATAACGATAACGATAACGATAACGATAACGATAACGATAACGATAACGATAACGATAACGATAACGATAACGATAACGATAACGATAACGATAACGATAACGATAACGATAACGATAACGATAACGATAACGATAACGATAACGATAACGATAACGATAACGATAACGATAACGATAACGATAACGATAACGATAACGATAACGATAACGATAACGATAACGATAACGATAACGATAACGATAACGATAACGATAACGATAACGATAACGATAACGATAACGATAACGATAACGATAACGATAACGATAACGATAACGATAACGATAACGATAACGATAACGATAACGATAACGATAACGATAACGATAACGATAACGATAACGATAACGATAACGATAACGATAACGATAACGATAACGATAACGATAACGATAACGATAACGATAACGATAACGATAACGATAATGATAACGATAACAATAATAATCAGGCTTTTACGAAAATTATAATTCCTGGCCAAATTGCCTTTTCATTCGTTCACGTGCCAATGCACGTCAAATACGCGTACTCCGGGTCGTGGAACGTTCGTTCCCAGGCATTAGAAAAGCTTAAGTGCCGCTGTTAATGAGCTGCTTCGAATAATAGGTGAGAGATAACTTTGGCACTCATCCGGCGCCGTTGTACGATCATACAAAGCCATAATTGTTGTGTGATTATTTTCGGCAATACCGTGTGCTCACTCGGGGCGCATGCTCGAAGCGCCATTAGAGCAATATCGTGCTAAAAATATAGTGCTCGCGGGAAATATATAACAATACATGTACAAAAGGTAAAATATAAGGCAACGGTGATATGATGTTGGGCCTTGAGCCTCGAAGGAAATCATTTTTTGAGATAAATTTTCATCCTCGCTTGAAGAATTGAGCTCTGACATTCTAGAGATCGCGTTAATTTTTGAAATTATACTTGCCTGAGAATTTTGTGAATTTATAAGATCTTAATGTTCTTTTAACTGCAAAGATTTTTACTCTTCGTCACATCAAAAATCTCATATATCATTGCAATGGCATTACGATTATATGACTACAACAGCAGCAACAACAACAATGACGACGACGACGACGACGACGACGACGACAATTACAGCGACAACAACAACAACCACAGCCAAAACATTCATAAAAAAAGCTGGGAGCAATAGCGACAACATTAACACAGCAATAGTACGAACAATAACAACAGCAGCAACAGCAATAATATGAATGATAATAAACGATAAAAGCAATAAAAACGATATGCAACGACAGCAATAACAATAACAAAGACAATAACAATAAGTAAAATAATAATATCGCTAATTTGGGGACGTCGGGAGGGACATTAATGCTAATCCCGTTGAATAGAATCTACAATTGTTGAAAAGATATCTATAGAATCGTACGTTTTCCGATCTCGCAGTGATTTTCTTCTCACCTACACTTTCAGCGATAAATCTTAAACTTTAATATGCAATTAAAGTTGTACGTCAGTTTTAACTCGCAATCGAAGTTAAATAATTTTTATACGCATAACCGATACTTGCGATCTCTTTTCCAACATATCCAACAATTTTCGTGCTATTTCTTTTACACGAGATAACCGAAGGTTCTTAAGATATTCCAATGATAATTGTTCTGTGTTATGTAATAATAAGGAAAGGTTAATCGAGCCTTCAAAAGTGATCTCAGATTTTTTAATGAATAGGCATTATTATATTGCCGACGTTAATGGTCGCTTCGATAAATCAATCGCACACGTTGAAGAAACTTTGTGCAACTTTGTTTTGCTCATGTAATATTTTTGCGTTTAATTGCAGCGAATGAATAATAAAACGTTATCACCTCGTTAATATCTAGAATAATTAACGAAACGAATATTTCCCCTTATTCGTAATAATAAAATGCTCAAACGCAACATCGCGTCGGGAATAATTAGACACTTGGTAAAGCCAAATACATCAGCGCTCGCTCCTCCTCCAATTTTTCGCAATTCAAGCTAATTTTCGCTTTCCCCAGGTTAAATACACCGGCTACCGGGACAGACCGATCGAGGAGCGCCAGCTTCGCTTCCAGAACGGATGCCGCGAGGGCCACACGGAAATCGCCTTCGCCGCCACGGGCACGAACCTCCAGCTCGTGTTCGGCGTCAGCTCCGGGAACTTTGCCGGCGATCCGCGCGAATGCGATTTCGACAAGGAGCATGGGAAGGTAAGCACACCCGACTGAGTGGCTTTAACTCCAGGCGTAGTCGCGCGGGGCCCGAGATCCGCGAGTGGGGGTGTGAGGCTGTGAGGCTGTGAGGCTGTGAGACTGAGAGGGTAGGGGGTAGGGGGGTAGTGGCGTGATGGAGGCGGTGAAGAAGGAGGGAAGGAGGATGGGTAGGTAATGGGCAAGAGGTCGGGATGGTAGAACAAGAAACCGATGTAAGCTACTTCCTTCGTAGTGGCAATACTAAATACATTAATCCTGCATCACCACCCAACAACCCAATTTTCAATTCCTCCCTGCCACTCGTTTTTACCTCACGCTCGGACCATAGCGTTGGTAGCGCAATTATTGGAATAATCTTTTGATGATTTTCCAATCGATCGGTTAGTCTTCGCTCGTCTGCAAAGCTTGAGATTCTTTTTAAGCGGCACCTTTAATCTTCCTTCGATCCGTCAGATTGGATTTCTGAAAAGTTGCAATATTGAGATAATCACGAGACGGACTCCAGCCGCTTATCTTATCTTATTTTTAATTATAAGCTACACGATGCGATCGCGTTATTTATTTATTCTTGTACTTGTTGTTATTGTTGTTGTTGTTGAGTTTTTATTGTTTTCGCGAAGGATTTATTCATTCGAACAGCAGAGCAAAAGTAGATAAATAAATATCGTGGAATCGAAAATAATGCGCATAACGGGAAAGAAAAGAATTACATCAATTTTTAATAACTACATTTGGTATGATATTTATGAAAGGTGGAATAGTGGCACATGCACACACACACGCGCGCGCGCGCGTTCAACAAGAGGTTATTAGCACGAGGCTATGACAAAGTTTTTTACGCAATTAGAAATAAGGATTGATAACGTCGATCCATGTAATAATAAGCATTTAATCCACAATATTTTAGTGCTTCGAGACAATTTTGTATTAAGACTCTTCTCTAGCGAATATAATATACCTAATCGTTGGATTATGCTGAAAGATATTTCTTCAACTCTATTCTATTGTCTCATAAATATAGTTTCTAGATATAATGTAAAACACAATTTGCAATCAACATCCGAAAAATCGAAAAGCTATAGGTTATTCTTACAATTTCACTCCTGTTTCTATTTATTTTTATTATTATTTTATTTTATTTATTTTTTTTTTTTTTTTTTTTTTTTTTATCAACCAAATATACGCTTGTAATTACGTAGCGGGAAGTGAGAATGTAAAACGTGAAAAACAGATCATTTGGAAGAGTGATCGATCGCAAGCGTAGCGAAACATATGTATACATCTTGATAGCTCGATTGAAATTAACGCGAATTCTGTAAAAAAAAAAAAAAAAAAAAAAAAAAAAAAAAAAAAAAAAGAAAAGAAAAGGAACATTATCGTGTACAGGGCGACCGAACTTTCTATCAAGATAAAGCAACCCAATCGACGATATTTAAAGCGATAGAAAGTGAAAGGCCATTTATTAAATAAAGGTCTGGAGCGGTGCCGTTATCGCGCGAGGCCAGGGCGGAGGAGAAGCAAAGGCGCCTCAGACGGGAGATATGTGGCCGAGGGTTGGTGAAAGAACGGCAAAGAAAAACAAAAATTCCAAATGCATGCGTCGCCGGCCGTCGTGCATCCGAAATCTTGAGGAAAATTGAGAACGCAGTCAATATATCACGCATCGACGCGAGCCGACTGTAAAACCATTTTCCTTTCCCGAGACAGCAACGTCCGGCCACGTCGTCTGCCTCCCTCCCCCTGTGGCGAGCACGAGCCTCGGTCATCTCGGAATTCACCCTCCGCGGGGGTTCGCACTCCACTCTCCACCTCCTTCGCTACGTCCTTTTCCTCGTTCTCCTCATCGCCATCCCCTTCACCGTATCCCCCATCCCCCCCCTCAACGTTTCCTTTCCCTTATTCCCGTCCTCTTCCTCGTCCTTGTCGTTCGTTCCCGTCCCCACCCTTCCTCCCCACAACATCTTTCCGGGAAAGTCAAGTTTTACGAGGCAGGCCTTTGTCCCCCGTTTCGAGGCGACGCTCCACGTCGTCGTCGTCGTCGTCGTCGTCGTCGTCATCGTCCTGGGACGTCCTAATTGGGAGCCGAGTGTTGATAGATGGGAGGGCCGCTCGTTCGATTTACATTACGCCCGACAATAAAAGGTAGTTAGGACGAGAGAGTGTTGTGTACAGCTGCTTACGTGGGCGAGGGCTCGCCAGGGAAGTCTGCTACGGATACTTCAAGGGCTACGGCCGATTTCCTCCGCTGTAAATTGTATTTTCTTATAATTGGATTATCCGCTTTCACTACGGATTAGCCTACGCTTACCAATTTTCTCTTATTCTGGCGACTCCTTGGCAACGTATATTGTCAGCATTAGGCCCGACTTCCATAAATTTCACAATTGTCCGCTGAAGCCTTGCAAGTGCAGCGTTTGACCGTTTTGATTTGACCGTGACATTGATAGGAGCCAATTTCAGTTGAAACTGAATTTAAGATATATTGCTCGGTTAATAATATAAATATACAATTTTCGGCAAACTCTTCGTCATAAATTAATCAAACACTTAATGACGAATGAGGAAACGTGGAGCCAAAGGGCGGGAAGATGGTGGAGGCTCATTAAATTAAATTAGCTTTCACTCCGCTTATTATTATTATTATTATTATTATTGTTGTTGTTGTTGTTCTTGTTGTTGTTGTTGTTGTTCTTGTTGTTGTTGTTGTTGTTGTTGTTGTTATGACTTTGAACTTTAAAAAGTAATCGCTCGGTGATAAATAGCAAACTATCGTCAAAGAAAAAGGAAAGAAAAAAAGTTCTTTCTCAACAACGCGAATCGAATGCTTTATTAATGCACACTTCGAAAACTCTGTAAACTCTTATCGATTTTCAATTTTAAAATACATTGCCATCGCAACACTCGTCATATATGTCGAGAGGGAAGCAATCTGCCTGCTTTCACTTTACAAATAGTCGCGAATCTGATTTTTCTTGTTTGACAATAAGGCGAAAAGGGAAAAAGTAGCGGAAATGTTCAACGCAATAAACAAAATCAAAAAATAAAAGAAAAGAATGAAAGAAAGAAAGAATAAAAGAAAGCAAGCGGCCTTTCGAAAACGCCGCGAGCATTCCGGCAGTGGAGCAACAATCGATCGCGTCGGTCCGTCGTAAAATTCGCCGATGCTAGGGGCGCGTGCGCAGAGGAAAGGGGGCGAGTTCGCGAAATTGCGTCCGTACGGGGGAGGCGATGCCCCCGACACAGGCGTCGGAACGCCAGTCGCCATCGCGATCGATACGGCGGGCTGACGCTTTGCCGCCATTTTATACCGGCGAGTCGCTCCTATTAGTAGTTGCGAGCGTGAAATTTCATATAGCAAGTGACGATTTTGCTCGTCTCGTCTCGTTAGCGACAATCAGGCGGAGGAGCTCCTTTTCTTTGGCCGAAAAACCTACAAAGGACAATACATCGGCTTTGCCCCGTAATGTAAAAATTTTATAACGTAGAAATTGCCTCGGAAAATAGTCGGGACAATGTTAACAGTGTCTGATTCGTTTCATCTTTACTTCCTTAACATTCTACGATGAGGCATTAATGATCGTGGCTACGATTGCCAAATTAAAATTAATTAAGTAAATTCAAGCGTCAAATTCGTCGGATCATTCGTCGAAAAATGAAGAAAAAAAAACGTTTGTCATATTGAAAAAAAAAAAAAAATAAATAAATAAAAAAAAAAATAAAAAAAAAAAAATTAAATAATAAAAACAAAAACACATAGACATACATGGTTTTACGAATGAAAAAAAAAAAAAAAAAAGAAATTATAAAAACACGTAATTACGATATTTCCTAGCTCCCTGTATGTACAGTCTCCGTTGCTAATGTGAAAAAGACTTGTTGCAGCGCGTACAGCTGCAGCTCTACATACAACAAAGCAGTATCAATTATTTTTATCGCCAAGAGTTGCGCAACATCGGTGCGTTATCGACAATTTTATCAATTTGAACAATTAAAATGAAATCCAAGCTTTAATTAATAAGCGTCGCGTTTTCTCGGAGCGACGCCGAACGATTGTAAGCGTCGACCCACGCGACGCTTAATGCGCAAAGCGCATAGCTGCAACTTTTGACTTTGTCGTGTAAAGGAAGCGAAATCAAGAGACCGAACCGTATAATTTATCAGAGAATGAGCGGCGGATATATTTACGTGACTCTACGAAATAATCAGAGCTTAAAGGAGAGCGAGAGGAGGCCTGTTTATTATGTGCCCCTCAGGGGCCATATGCTCTCTCGGAAGTTCGGGAAGCGAAAAGACGCAGGCGACGACGAGGACATCGACTGGTCCTTGGCAATTTGAGTCAATTAGCACTTTCGAAGGGCCAGATGCCGCTCCTTCGAGGAACGTGCGCTACCCATAAATCTTCGTACAAATTCTTGGGCGCGTGTTGCGCGCGACGGATGCATTTTTCCTCGTGCTGTAGCCCAGACGGAGCGGATACTCCTTTTTATTGTGGATTTGCCTTCCTCCCTCGGACCCTCCGAATAGCCTCTTTTGTGCTTCGGCTGGATACTCGGTATCGATATTTTGACGTCTCTCAAACGGATTTACACTAGCAGCGAGCAGCTTATAATAAGGATAATTGATCGATCATTTTTCAATGGCGTACTTTCACTGCTGAACCACCCGAAGTGCTTGTGCATCGTTCTATATCCTCGTCTGTTCTATATTCCAAAGCACGGCAATCTCCTATCAATTATATCACATTCGCGCCTGATCAATTAGATAATTATGTCCGTATGGAGCTCTGTAGAATTAACTAAAATTACTATGGAGATGCAAAGTCGATGAGGAACGGGTAAGAAGGCACGTACAAGGATAAGGGACAAACTGTTGCTTTTCAATTATTAAGACGTGCTTGTTGCCCGCAATTTTAATACGTCTATTATCACAATATATTCTATCTCGACAGTCGTGTCGGGACAATTGTCGTGAACATTTGTTTTAATTACAATACCGAATGTAATAATGAGACTCAACGCAGAGACGCAGGACAAAGTTTATATGTTTGAAGAAAGAAATACAGAGATTGAGAGAGATTGAGAGAGATTGAGAGTGAGAGAGAGAGAGAGAGAGAGAGAGAGAGAGGAAACAGGCAGCCGAGCTACAACGACTTGGCAAAATAATAATATAAAAAAAAAAAAAAAAAAAAAAAAAAAAAAAAAAGAAAGAATAATAAAGAAAGGAAAGTACCAAAGACATTGGAGAAATGCCCTTGGCTCTTTTAATTGGTGGGAAAAGGTGCCCATTCACGGAAACGCACGCGCCTCGCCCCCTCCCGTCCCACTGCCAGCTCTCCGCTTCCTCTGAGCGCCGGTGTTGCGCGTATCACATCCCGTCGGCATTGACGAGCAAAACAATTGCCGTGTGCTTGGCAGTAACGGGGCGACGAGGACAAAAGACGATACGGAGATCCGCCGCCACGTGCGCGTATTAATTGCTCGCGATCCTCGTGCGCGATACGCGCATATCGACGGTATCCGACCTTATCGCCCACTCGAGGAGCAAATTGTTTCCTCTTTTTGGCTCTCGTAATTGGTACCTGGACCTCGTGTATTCACGGGCCCATCGCCGCGCGCCTTGGAGGCCAAAGCCATTTGCAAAAAGTCCCAACCGAACGAACGACGTATGGGAAATACGACGATGATACGTTGTATAAGCTTTATGTATAAGGCGTTGCGTAGTAAAAAGTACTTTTCCACGAATTCACGACGATGCCACGATTCGTCGAAGCTCGGTATTAATACGCCTAGTGGTCGGGACGAGGGAAGGTGACGTTTTGCGATAGACTTGGACGATCTCCGCAATATTTTCGGACAATCGCGCGAGATCATTCGTTCGTGCACTGCCGAATGTATTTGCTCGTTATACGGTAATTCGAATTGTCAACGAGCTGTTACGTAAGCAGGGAACGACTCGCGTTATATGTTACATAATCGACGAAAATTTCTAAGCTTCGCTCCAAACGCCAATATAATAATAATAATTGCCAATATTCACTGTACAGTGAATACGGACAAAATATTAAATTAAGCACTCTCCTCGTATTGCTCGTCGGCCTTGGACGATTCTACACAGATTTTATATATTACAACTTTTGCTAAAATCTCATCTCCCACCGAGTGCCAGTGTAGCGATAGAGAGCGAGAGCGAGAGAGAGAGAGAGAGAGAGAGAGAGAGAGAGAGAGAGCGGGAGAGAGCAAAAGGCCCATTTGGCCACAATAGGCCGAGGAAGGAAAAAAAGTAAGCAAAAGTAAACAATACACAAAGGGCGGCAATTGCATTCGTCCGGAGGAACTTCCCCGGCGATCCTCAAATTTCTATGCACAAAAAGAATGACGAACTTTCGTCGAAGGTGTCTCTCGAGTGTTTTATAGGTAGCCAATATAAGAAGGGAAGGCTATAACGCGATTGATATTAGCCGGGCCCGGCGTTTTACAGCCCCGGAGTCTCGGAGTCTCGGAGTCTCGGAGTCTCGGAATCTCCGCGTTGTCTTTCACCTGCGTCTTGCTCGAGCCCCGTATTTAGACGTCCCAAGGGTCCGTGGAGGAGCAACAAAAAATCATAGCCCGCAGTAGGTAGCAGCTCGTAAAATCGAAAAATGCCGCGCTCGAGTGTGTAGGTATACCGCCGTGGTCCTTAAACGGAACGAATTGCGCGCTCAGGCAAGTATCTCGACACGAGCGCGGCGAGAAATCATTTGCGCCTTGTCGCTTTGAAATTTGGCCTCGAGTGCCTTTCAGTTTGCATAATAGCATCTCTGGTCGGATGCTCGAGGTCCGTGTGAGCGGACGCGCAAGCCTCGTTTGCCGCACTCATTAACGCCCCAACGTGATTTCGGGTGGCGCGGCCCAGCGAGCGACTGCGATCCCTTTTACAAATTACGCGTGCCCCGGTGCTGCACACGCAATCGCAAAATACGATCCTTTTGTTTTATCGCGCATTGTTATTGGATCGTCGTGGACACGATCGTGTCGCAGCGTATCGTGCATTCGACGATAATAGAGCCGAGGAGAGAACCGAGAACGGCGGGCAAAATCGAGGTCGGACGATATTTATGTTGGCATAATGACGAATCTGGCACGCTAAGAAGAGGACGCGATTAGTCGGCGGCGGCGATTGCGGCAGCAACAGCAGCAGCAGCAACAGTAGCAGCAGCAACAGCAGCAACAGCAGCAACAACAGCAACAGCAGCAACAGCAGCAGCTTACTTGGGTCTCGAGTCGCGTCTGGCATAGGCAAATGAGTGCAAATTGTCCAACCGGTGGCTGTACCAACGGTATCGGCGGGGTTCCGTGCCACCGTCGTCCGTGCCACCGCGATGATAATGCGCGCATCGCGAAAGGCCAAAATGACCGAGCGCGGCTGGGCTGGGGAACAAGCGTATCAATCACCTTGGCGAGCACACCCGCTTGACAATGGTCGCGTCGCAAAAATGCTCCTTTTTCACGATCGTTAAGATTTAATAAATAAGCCAAGCCCGGTGCGCCCCCCGTGCAACCCTTTCTCGCATTCTCACGGCCGTGAAAAACAAACGCGCATGGGCGTGACCGACCCATTATTACAGCCTTATAATTGAGCGGCGATATTTTCTGGGCAACCCTTTGGTCGGCCCGTGGCTCATTTACATGCCGAGGTGCTGCGGCGACGACTATGACTGCGGTGACTACGACTACGACTACGACTACGACTACGACTACGACTACGATTACGACTACGACTATGACTATGACTATGACTATGACTATGGCTACGAGTACGAGTACGAGAACGAGGACGAGTAGGACGATGAACGAGCTGAAAAAAAAAAAGCAAACTCGTGAAAAGGAGGAATCGCCGTCGGTTCTCGGCCCCGTTTTGCGGCTCGGTCGCGCAAAAACTAACATATGTCGGGGCTCCTTTTATTTTATTGCGACGCGCCTCGTCGTACTTAGATTAACGGCGGAGCTCGAGCTCGCTACAACGACCGTTACAATGCCCCTGTCGAATCATGATTTTCATACTTGTCCGAAAAATTAACAATCGCTCGCTGCTCCGCGCTCGATAATTCAATTACGTCTCACTTTACTGCGTGCCGCCTTGCGAGAGAGCCAACTCCTCGCCCCATCCCTGATGAAATTGCGTCAAGCCCTTCTCGAATTGTCAAATAAAGATAACAACAAAGAATCAGGCCTTTTTGAAAGGTTAACAGACGTACGTCGCTGCGTCGCTTCTCATTGAGTCACGAGAGACGGTCTCTCGTCGGCCGATTAAAAGCCAATATAAACAAAAAAAAGGAATAAAGAAAAAAGTGATTAAGATTCGTAAATCGCAAAGTCGTCGGGCCAGAACCTCCCCTGTACTTCTCCCTCCCAGCGCCACCCCCATCGTGACAGTTTATAATCGGACAAACGACCTTGCGCCTCGTCAGCTTTATAAACGACGGATATGATAATACGAGCCCGGCGCTCGGACGTGCCCGAGTAGTGCAATTTATAACGATGAATTGGGAGTCGAGAGCGTGAGAGAGAGAGAGAGAGAGAGAGAGAGAGAGAGAGAGAGAGAGAGAGAGAGAGAGAGAGAGAGAGAGAGAGATAGAGAGAGAGAGATAGATAGAGAGAGAGAGAGAGAGAGAGAGGGAAACCAGTGCCGGGTACATGTTGTACGGGAGAGAACAATTGATTCCGCGAAGGCCACGCACAAATGTCGAATTAATAGGCCGGTCTAGCCATTAAAAAGTGCCTGGACGTGCGTGCGAGGGAACGATGGGTCATTATGCCTCCCGAATTTTTTGTTCGGGGCGTGACGGGGACGATCCTTTGCGTCGCGGCGAGTCCGAAAGGCGCGGAGTCGAGTCGATTGCCATAAGCCGACGATTTTTCTGATACGCGACCGAGGTTGCTGCGTAACCCAGCAGGGGTACAGCAGCCGACGACGCAAGGGGATCATCTTTCTTAGCTATAAAACCTCCCCTACCCCCACCCCCTCGCTCTGTTACCAGCCCCTCTTGTACTACTGGCTGTAGCGTTTATTGGTGGGGCTCGATCGATGCTCCTAATTCACTAATGATCTCGGCCCTTCGTTAATTCCTAATTTGCTAAACTGTTGCGTATTTTGAGAATTTGGACGCACAATTAAACCTGTAATTGATGATAATGAGAGAGAGAGAGAGAGAGAGAGAGAGAGAGACAGAGAGAGAGAGAGCGAGAGAGAGCGAGAGAGGGAGATAGCTAACTATACAGCGTGTTTTCACCGCAAGGGGCATAACTTACCGTAACTTGTAGCGCACTTTTTAAAAGTTCTAATAATTATAAATAACAAACGAAGGGAAGAAAGAAGCCAAGCCGAGGTTATAAATTTACTATCGTTCTTCGAAGGCCAGTCACCACCAAATTAAGCAGAGCTCAGCAACGTTTCTAGGGAGCTCGAATGGCTTGCAATATTCTACCGGGAATCGCTAAGACTCGCCGAGTCTCGAACCGGAAATCTCGCCTCTTGTTGTTCTTGTGCCGGCGCCTAATAGTTCTTGTGAACTAGTATATTATAGACCGTGAGAGAGAGAGAGAGAGAGAGAGAGAGAGAGAGAGAGTGTGTGTGTGTGTGAGAGAGAAAAATCAATTAACATTTAAGGGCAATAGTCGTCGGTGTATTACATCAAGTTTTCTTCAAATCAGAAATATTCATTATTCAAGGCAAACTTTGTATTTTGTTATTCGGACAAAGAGGTTTTTTCTGCAAATACAGTAGCAAATCATTACCTTAATTGCGATATTTAAGACTCTCGTTTTCTTTTAGTAAAGCAAACAAAGTTTAGTAAAGCTTTTTTCCTCTTCTTTTTTTTCTTCCCCCCCCCCCGCCCCCCCGCCCCCCCCATCTCTTCACCCTCTTTTCTTTTTTCTATTTTTTGTTGTTTTTTTTTTCCATCAATCGTACGATTGATCCACCGAGTTTTATCGATAGCGGAGGAAAAGAGCCCCAAGTTTGGGGCTTAATACAATGCCACGGGATATTAGGAGCTGAGCAAAGAAATGAAAAAGTGTAAATTAGGTTTTCCAAAGGTTTTCGGCGGACGAGCCATAATTGCACGTACATTGTCAGGGGTGTTAAAACGAGGGACGCTTTATGAGAATCAAAGACGAAGTGGCGCTGCTTCGCGGCTGGATACTGTTTTGCTTGATAATCGAGCTGCGGGACGCCGAAGAGAGGCGACGTCGGAATAATCGAATATTTCTACATGATTTGCAACCTAAATTGTTGCCACAGACCAAGACCCCCACGAGCCTCTTAACGTCCTCGCGTCTATTTAGCCCCGGGTCATGTCAATAAAGCAAATTGGCGTAATATGCTCACTATTAATGCTTTTAAAGAGGCGCGACTTTCACTAATTTATAAACCTGGCCATTTGCACAGTCTCATTCGACATTTCAAGTACATAAATTTTGTTTCGATTAAAAAAGGCGGTAACGCGCCCTGCAACTGCGATTCCCAGACATTAAATCAGCGCCACATCTAGTCGTTGTAACAATAACTATACAAGTTATTTAATTACTGTCTTATTATTATTATTATTATTATTTATTAAAATCGTCTTCATCTCGTAATGTTTCCTGGTATTTGCGACGGCAGTGTCACGAGATTCTATGACACGAGAGTGCATAAGCGAACGACTTGTGCCTGGATACATTGCCTATTGCACTTCGATCAATTAGTACGGAAGACATCATTGTCCGAGTCCCCGATGATCAATCCGGCTATTAACGACGTAGCTGCTCCACCACTCATGGGCTGAACTCGTGCATTCCAAGCACGTGTTTTTGAGATCGGGGAGCTCATTATGCGCGCGCAGGAATCAGCCATCCGTATAAAACGCCTTCAACCCAACTTTCTCGGTTATTAGCGTTACGAAGAAAAGTGTTGTAATCGGGGGTTATCGCGTTTATTAATTGGTACGTGACCTCGGCATTATGTATCTATTTATCATTCTTCATTTCGTTTATTATCGTTTTGACTGTTGTTGGGCCGACCATTCTTGAGATTTCTTTTCAGGCACATAGTCAACGCTCTTCTTTAGCGATAATCTCTTTCGACGAGCATAGCAATGACAAGTTTAATGACAATTCAAATGTATCTCGCGAATTATAAGATACGAGATGCGCGCGCGCGCGCGTCTGCGCAGCTAATAATAAGTCGTTACGATTTGTCGACAGAAAATTTTGTTTACAAGAAATCTGTATTTACGATAAGTGTCAGCTCGATTGTCCTGTAATAGATTAATTTTCGATACGAGTAACGAGCATGGAGGCAGGGAATGAAAGAGAATGTGTATAATCGATACTCGTGACGCTGCTGACACTATCGCTACTGCCGCGACTGCCGCTACCGCCGCCGCCGCCGCCGTCGCTATCCCCATTTAAAAATAGGCAATTCGCCGTCTCAATAGCATGGCGCAACACTAATCGATTGTCATAATAATGTTCGCAGGTTCATCTGAAGTCACACTTGATAATGAACGGCGTGTGCGTGACATGGCGGGGCTGGATCGACCTGGAGCGGCTCGACGGTGTCGGCTGCCTCGAGTACGACGAGGAGCGCGCGGCCGAGGAAGACGCGCTGCTCCGCGATCAGATCGAGCGCTACAACCGCCGAGTCCAGGAGATCGAGGACAAGCACAGGGCGTATCGAACCGGTGGCGTCCAGCCGCCCCACCTCAATCACCACTATCACGGTCACCACGGGCACTTGGGTGTTCCTGGAAGCGGCGGTGGCGTCGATCCCCACCTTAACCACCGCCAGGATCCAGAGATGGAAGTCAGACTGCGCGCTTATTAAATTAGCCTGTCTTTCCATTATAATTTGTTTGACCCTTGAATCGGGAACGATGTTCGAAGGACTGACAATTGAGCTTGGACTAACAGTTCCCGTGCACTTGAATTTAATCCTCGTCGTAAGTGTTGATGACGTCGACCCGTTCGAACTTGTAGTGATTAAAGGATCGAACGGAGCCGTTGCATCGTGAAGTTACCTGCAGAATAAGCAAAATGAACTTGAAAAAAGAAAAACGTCATTTGTATTTAATCCTTCATGTATGGTAAAACTAGGCCAATTATTGCGCGTTACATTACAGCTGAATTGACTCATTCGTGTAACGTTAAGTGCATTAGCGATATGGGAATACATCGTTTTTCGGTTGTAAAACGTATAATCGTAAAAGTGCGCTTGATCCTTGACCGCGCCAATACGCCACGGGCTGTTGTTTGCGGCGGACAAGGATCGAGAGATATAAATTGAAATTTAATAGTAAAATGCAAAGTAATCACATTGATAAGTAAGCAAACGGTTCTTTCGACTTCAATATTTGGCATTCGTCTGCAATTTTTGCTGTATGTTTACGACGTGAAGTAGGACGGAGGTGGTAATCGGTACTTTTACCTTCCCTGCAGCCATGAAAAAACGTATTTGAGCATCGACTCGCAATACCGTCTGATGGACAAGCATATAACTTTACAATCGATACTTTCAAGATCATATATTGGATATTTATTGCTGCATTACATTCGTTTAGCGTGGAAGCGTAATAAAAACGAATATTCTGATATTAAAGTTTCGCTCGAATGCGTTTTTTCAGGGCGCGCAAAAAGACAAATCGATGCCAATATGTACTTTGACAAAGGTATTCTTTATTTTGCACGTTTAAAAAGTTATATTATTTAATGAAATTTATTAAAGAAATTTTATAAAATAATCAAGGAAGACAAATTTTATTGCTAAGTTTGTTATTGTGATATTCCCTAAGAAATAATATTTATATTAAATAATATTAGAGCAGTTTACTAAACGCATACTAAATATTATGTTTTACCGTATATTTATTTAGTATACGAGACGCTAGATAAACAAACGAAAAAACGAACGAACGAACAAAAAAAAAAAAACAAAAAAAAAAAACAAAAAAAAAGAAAGAAAGAAAAACTCAAAATGCAGTTTGAAGATATCGAATGGGATTGTAATACGTATTGTAATAAATTGTTTCTTCGCCTGTAATAACGAAAAGCAACAACGATGACGATGACGACGACGACGATGACGATGACGACGACGACGACGATGACTACGACGACGACGACTACGACGACTACGACTACGACAATTACAGCGACAACGACAACAACAAAAATTAAAAAAACAAAAAAACAAAAATTATTCTGTGCGATAAAAACGACGCCGATTATATATATATATATATACATATATAATTTACAAAGAATTTAGGAAAAGTTTATTTTATAATGTAAAAATTTTTCTCTGCGTCTTCAGATTATTGTTTGTCAAAATTATTATTTTCTCAGCGCTCGAGCTATTTCCTCCGCCTGTTAAAACTCAACGATTCCTGACCATATTACGTTAACACTCTCTCAACGAATGATAACGATACCGAGTAACTAGTAAGCCCATTAAAAATTAAAGAAATAAAAAACAAAAGGTAAAAACAGAATGAAAAAAAAGTTCACGAAAATTGTAAATGTAAATAGGGTGTAAGAGAGTTAATTGACAGTAAGGGACAACGGCGTTGAGTAAAAAGTCGCACAGGCAGCAGAACATCCGAGCGCCGAGAAGATAAGATTTGCAAACTTATTTAGCGTTTCGTTAATCGAGGAGGAATCCTCGTGTTTGGAGGGAACTCTGTGATGCTCTGCATGTGCCGGTGGTTAAATAAACGACTGCGATTTCCGGCATGAAATAGTCCCATAGAGCATAGAGCAGAGTGAGTCATGCGAGTCGTGTGCCCTGTCCTCTATTTTTTTTCGTCACCATCTTCGAATAACGATCGAGTACATTGCGGTGGACTTTGTTGTATGTACATATTTGTAAAGAGTTTATCTATTAAATATAATTTCCATCGTCACACACACACACACACCAATATTGGCTGTATAATTTTATTTCAACTCATTTACCCTTTATTGGCATTATTTTAAAGGTGAGAATTATTTTCGCTTACCCTAAATAATCATCGTATAAACATATTTTATTCTAGAGTAAATGGGACGGCGTTAATAGCTTGGAAACAGGCAGCTTGCTTCATGCATAATTAAATACACGAGTGCTTAAAGATATCAAATTTTTAAGAGACGACGCGACTTGGTAATACAGGCTTAATGGAGAGTTGAGGAGATTATGAGAAAATCATGATGATAAAAGCTGTAAAAAAATTATTAGAAACCGATTGGGAATGCACGATGTGGTAAGGCGAATCCGGCGACGCGTACATCAAAGAATAAGAGCAAGAATAGGAAAAAAAAATGTTGTCGAGTGTAATGTATAATTTATGAATGTTTCACCAAGTGAATTAAAGTGAATCTCGTGGCATAAGCTAATAATCTTTCCCACCGGAGGCAACAATATTTTTCTTCGAAATGACAGGAGAGCAAAGAGGACGCTTACAATACCGATTGGACATTTTATATTTTCGAGTAAACTGTTCAGCCCGCTCATTCACCAAACCAACGAAACTGCGAATCCCCTTAAAAAAATTATCACAAAAGAGACAAAGACGCATTACGACGGCGGCAAGTCGTAGAAATACCGTGGGTGTAACATAAGACTGATCTATTAATTCATACTCGTCGGGCCGCGTGGAGTGAATGAGAAGAGAGCGGCAGTGGCTGAAAAATCGTGAGGATCGAGTATAAAGGTGCCGAGTCGCCTCTTTTGTGAGAAATCAGTGCTGCCACCTGCCCGATGCGACGCCCACGCAACTTCTTCGATATTACATTGTTCGCGCTGGAGGCTATTAATCATCCTCTCGCACCTTCTGGAATTCGATATTCTAAAGGAAGAGCCTTCCATATTTCGGATAAATAGAGACGTCCTGGTGTGAATGCGACGCTTTTTTACGGGCGAATGTGTGAAAAGTGAGAGGAAATGATATTTTGGGGAAGGAGGGGCGGTTTGGCGGGTAGGGCGGTGGGAGCGGGGAGTAGATGAATCTTGTAAGACGTTGAAGGTATCGTTTTAAAGGGGGTGATTCGAATTTATCGTTTTTAGAAGATAAATAAAAGCTTTTGCTCAGTGCGTTAAGCACGTGGGGACTCGATTTTACGGGACTAACGACCATCGAATTAACGTGGCTTATCAAACAACTACTGCCACCGTATCTAACAAATATTCTTTATCATAGAAATAAATCAATAAATTAATGAATCGATCAATTGATTCATCAATAAGACTTAGAATGAATAAATTTACTTTATCGAGCGATGAGGGAGTGGGGCGGGGTAAAAAAAAAGTGGGGGGGGGGGGACACTAGCCTAGTTATAAAATAAAATAATTAGATTTGCTTTGAATTCCACAGATTAACAAAATGCATATCGAGTGTGCAAAATGTATATTGATGAAATTGAAATATATACGTATAGAATAAGCACGCAATTGTTCAATCTAATTGTTAATGATATTGAAACATATTACTTAATTAATAAAGCGAGCGTGTTGTTGGATAGGCAATGAAAACACATCGATATGCTTGGGATAAATGAATTTTTGACATACAATCACAAATTATCATTATGATTAATAACAAAATGCTTACTATTAAAATTGCAATTGAAAATTATTTAGTTATTCGATATTTCGTAATTAATGGAAAATTCCAGAGAGCGTGTTGATATTGAAAGCGAAATAAAATTGAATAATCATGGTATTATTCGTAGCACAGAAGGTAGTTTACAAAATAACTGACACGGTAGAAATGTGTTGTCAGCTCCAGCCACACAAGGACACCCTAGGTACGAGAGATCCATGAAAGCTCTCAAAAGAGACAAATTCATTCTCCTCTTCCTGAGGACATTTCACTTTGTTGCCACGAGATCGACAAGATTAATGGATTGTGAAAATTATGTCGATAGACCGGCATTTACCTGAGAACTTTGTCCATGCGCTTTTAAGGAAAATAATACACGCTCGCCCTCGTAATGTAGAATCGTAAAATGTGTTTTTGATGATTCACTTTGTACACAAATTTTGCGAAATTGAGCTGCATCGAATCCCGTCGCCTCGTCAACATGCAAAGTGCACGCGACTCTACGTTACGCTACATTATAATTGCCTACCAAACGTACAATTAATAAGCGAAATTCAACAATTGCCTTTTCTCTTAACGCGCATCGATTATCCATCGATTAGCCTCTGACTGGCTAAATTAACATCGATCCCCCGGCTAATAATAGAGTTTCCACTTTTAATTTAACGAGTCTCAGGCCAATACATTGTGCGCGATCGTATCTCCAAGAAGAAGTAGAAGAAGAAGAATAATAAGATCGTCGGCTCAGTGATTATTGACTTGCGATTATTGGCTCGTAGAGTCGAGGAGGTCTCTTTCAAAGTAAACGCTGCGCTGTGTTGGCTTACGAGTCGAGATTTCTGCCGTAACGAAACGCCGAGCTCTTACGGGCGGAAATTGGAGGCAAGCCGAGGAAGAGCCGAGTGGCGGGTCAACATCTAAATCCGAATTCCAACGACAAAAACAAGCCAAGCCGTCAACCGCATCGGTAAGCCTTATCGCATGCGGAATCCTGTGGAAGAAGAGTGGGTACCCATTCTCTCTCTCTCTCTCTCTCTCTCTCTCTCTCTCTCTCTCTCTCTACTTTTCTTCCTTTTTTTCTCTTCTCTCTCTCTCTCTCTCTCTGTCTCTCGGTAAGCGCGTACGTGTGCGTGTACGTGTGCGCGCGCGTGCGCCTGTGTGTGTTGTGTTGTATTTTTTTTTTCTTCTTTTGCGCCTAGTCATCGAAGTCTCCTCTCTGCCCGCTAAACAACCAAAAAACAAGCTCGGAATGAAAAGTGCTCGGAGTCGTAAGCTATTATGTCACCTTCCCTACGGTGGCCGTCCGAGTTAGTGGGGATGAAGGAGCGCGGCGTCATTCGCCGGTAGGGACACCCGCGTCGCAAGGAACACTGGTGCGCGACCCCCGGGGCTCGGATCACGGGGTTCGGAGCTGCATCGCGACGGGCGGCGACGCCCCTCGGCCACCGCCACGGGACACTCGGTTTATCGGTCCCGCGGACTTGGTTCCGGCGAGGCCCGATCGATCGGCAGATTAGGCGCTGATCTCTGCTCAGGGCGCTCTATCGTGGAAATCGTGGAAAAGGGGTTGGAAAATCCGGTTGGCAGATTGGGTTTGATTCGAGTTGCTAAGTAAACGGCGGTATTTAATAGGCTTATAGCTGATTTTCGTGGTATGCGAAGCATTTATTATTAAGGGATTGTCCCCGGGAGCGCAAACTTGTGCGGTTGTCGTTGTCAAAAGTAAGCTAAGCTGCTAGTTAAATTCAATTTTTTTTTTTTTAATTTAAAAGTTGTAATAATGCCAGGCAATGGCATAATGTTGATCCTTTAGACAAATCCAGGAGGTCGATATGACGCGAGGGATTTTGACTTTTAAACTGGAAATCTTGATAATTAGTCGGCAAATGGGGCACGTTATCATCCAAGCCCGAACGTTAATTGTATGTCAATTAATGCAATAATAAAAGTATTTCAACCTGCCCCTTTGTATCCGGGCGATTATAAAACTTTTCAAAGTACACTTGTTGTTTTGAAAATTATCTCTGATACTTGTGTTTCATAAAAATGATAATCGTAGAATATTCACACGCTGTAAATTGTGTCAGACCGAAGGCAAGATATCTCATGTGTTATACAAGCTCATATCGGAAATGGTAAAATACCAACAGACTTTATTTCGTATTTTAAAAAATTGGTGGAATTAAATAAGAAGAAATTAATGACGGAAAGTTAGTAATCGTTTGCACGTAAAGAAAGTTTAATAATTTTAAGCGACATTTATACAATATATATATATATATATATATATATATATATATATATATATAGTGGCTGATTATTATATTACAATAAAACATTAACGAATTTTATTTTAGACTCGAGAAATTTACCTATAACAGAGAGAAACAGTACTCGTGTACTTGTGGGATATAATTACACTAAGAGAATGTTTAAGGCATTGAAAAAGCCTGATATACTTTTTTCTTTATTCATATTTATTTGGTTCTTTCAGTTAACAATGTGTTGAGACATGTGTAAAAAAAAAAAAAAAAAAAAAAAAAAAAAAAAAAAAATAAAAGAACAAACGTATATATTTAATATCAAATGTCTCGTAAACATGTTTTGTAAAATAATCGTCGAATCGAGCTGATTCACCGACGCACGCTATTATTTTACCAATATGCACTTAATATTTATTTATTTGTCAAATACTAAAAATAATGTACGATCGATTTTATTAGCCCGACCTATTGATAAATATACGGCCACATACGTCTAAGCGCTAATGATAGCCACCTAATGACTAATAATCATCTCTTTTTTCGTAATTATTTGTCATTAATCTCTAATAGCACGAGTGGCCTTAAAGCGACCACCACCTCCAATGCAAAAAGTAACCACAAATTATTGTAAAATAATTCGGCTAATATATTTAAGCGCATTGACCGAAACACGGATCATCATTATACGGGGCGCGAGGGAGACGGTTAATGCTATCGATTTAAAGCATTTTTAAAATACACCGCCTTAATGTGAATATATGTTTGTAATAGCATAATGGCCGTAGTAATACATTTTACTCGTAAATCCACACGATGTTACGGGCTTTAATATTAAAAGAATAAGAGCAAGAATATTACGCACCAAAGTGAAGCGAACTCTCCTTCCTTTTTTTTTTCTCTTTTTTTCTCTTTTTCCGGCCCTAAGGAGAACTGCAACAGGAGTAATTACGTCGTTTCAACAGACAAGCCGGATCGATGTAAGACGATAGCCTACGCGACGGAATTCTTATAAGAAGCCCTACGCGCGAAGATGGAGAAGAAAAGGGCGGCGAATCGACGTTCCCACGGAGGAGTGTTCGAGTTAGCGTTATGCCTATAATGAAAAATTGTACGGTAATATGTAATTAATATGGCATTGCGCAAGCAATCCATCGTGCTTTCTCAGTTCCTTTCGTTGCGCGCTTCGGCCAAAATAATCAACACTTCCTTATTTACACGCGAATGTCAATTTGGAATTAAGCTGTTGGATCGTTGGATTTTTTTTTTTTTAATAGCTCGAACCGATAATTTCTGCCAATGAATTAAGCAAATACTTCATCATTGCTAAGGGAATGTAAATTTAGCATCTTATTGGCAGTTTTATTGTCATTTGTCTAGATCGTGTAAGTATTATTATCTATGATGGCAGACTTACGTGGAGAAATTAGTGCCAAGCTGTAATTAAATATTCTTTATTTATTTATTTTTTTAATAATCGTTTTAATAATCGTAGTTTGAATCGTTGCGCGTATATTGCGAATCAAAGTCGCGCGAATAATAATAATAATGATAATAATAGTAATAAAAAGTAATCAAAAACAATTAATCAAAACATAAAAAAAAACATGAAAAAAATAGGAAAAAAAAAGAAGAGAGAGAGAGAGAGAGAAAATAAGCGGAATAAAACGTAAGACGTGGATAATATTATTTTGTTGGATGTACAGATAAGGACGCTTGTACAAATGAAAAGTTCGAATCTGCGAAAGACGGTGGGAATAATCTCAGCCGGTAGCAATGGCGTCACACTTCTGCCTGATGTTACATTAACACTTTATTAACACTATCGGAGACTATTTCCTGTGGTAAGATAATTTTTAAGCTTATCACTTATGGCCGTATAGTGTATTCCTCAGACAGGCGCTATTTTATTTTTAGATTGTAAACTTGAGTTATCAACTATTAACATATACTGTAATACAAAGCATAAAAATATTCGCTAATATGAATAAAAAGTTATTTATATAAGTGAAACATGACCTTTGTTTATTATTACGCTATTACGTTAATATTAAGTTATTAGAAATTAATCATATCGTATAATTTGGATTATAATACTACTTTGGAATAGATTATGTGCAAAATAAATGAACGATTAATGATCACGTGAAAGTGATGGCCAAGTACACACTTACGCACATTTTCACATATTTTCATATATTCATTATATTAAGAATATTTTCTATTTGATCAAACAGCCCGCTGTTGTAAAATGACAAAAAAAACAAAAAACAAAACAAAACAAAACAAAACAAAAACAAAAACAAAAACAAAAACAAAAACAAAAACAAAAACAAAAACAAATAAAACAATAAAATAAAATAAAATAATACGCTTAAAGTAAGTGTATTATGTATGGGCTTGCGATTTGAGGCTCAATGCTATCGAAAGTTAAAGAAAATATCGAAGGAGATTGTGGAGTGTTGAAAATCGCTAATGATATGTGTAAGCGACGAAGAGAAACAACAAAGAGAGAGAGAGAGAGAGAGAGAGGGAGAGAGAGAGAGAAAAGGAAGAGAAAAAAAGAAAGAAAAAAGAGAAGATAGAAAGAAAGGAACATTGCAATTGAAAGTAAAGTAAGAAAAAAAGAAAGAAAAAAAAGTTCTTATAACCGCTGAGCGCAAGAAAAAAATGAAATAACTTGTAGAAGGAGCTGAAATCACCCATTATCAGAGAGGCCAAAAATAGTCGTAGTAATTGAGGGAATGAATCAGAGGATCGAATCGTTGGCAAAACAAGCATTTTAAAACGAGCCGCCGAAAGGAAGGGCGGATAAAGGGACGAAGGAGCGTCAAAGCGATGAAAGGAAGCGCAGGGGAGAATAAGACACTCGTGTTTTCCAGCACTTGAAAAGAGACGTAAATGGAAGGAAGCCGAGGAGCCAGTCACTGCATCTGGCTTCGATTCCTTTCCAATCGTAATTGATGACTGCGCGCCTCGGAGAGTCGCTTGTAATTTTCGCAAAATGGAGGACTCTCCCGGGGAATGGTAATAAATCGTCGGCGCAGGTCCGACTTTATTATGTCGCGGGACGGCCGTCGACGCTCCTGTTTTGACACGAGCCAGGGGCTCGCGCGCGATCACGCCGGGAAAATGTTGAGCGAGATCAACAGCTGCCGGGGACTCTCTTGATCTAATGCTATTTAGCCGGTGAGAGATCCTGGTCAATGGCCAGGACGAATGTGTCCGTTCTGGAAGTGGGTCAGCTTTCAGAGGATTTCTCGTAATTTTTCCAAGTGCGTTGGCCCAGAGTACGTTACTCAATAGGCTGCCGTTTCTTTTTCTACTCCCATACGTGGACTTGGACATGGTATTCTGGCATTCGAACAATGCGTTGCTTTCCTCGTAGCCGTGAGTCCTAGCGTTTATGGTTTACAGTACGGCATCGTAATTGATAGAATTTGACAGAGTCGACGACTTAAATGGCCAACCGTACGAAAGGTCTTGGGCATCACGTTATCCCGTAATGTAAGAAAGTGGGGCGCGGGTGAATCGACCCAATTGTCAAAATTGTCAAATTTTTTCCGATTTCGTTGCCTCGTGACGGGGCTATGGCTCGTATACGTTATACTCAATACGTTAACTCAAATAATTTCGACGCTTCCTTGCTGTGGGCTAAAGTGCGACACTTGGCGCGCATCACTTGGCCGAATAAGCCAATTAAGGAAACGATAGATGCGCGTTTATTGAAACTGCTCGATCAATAATGTGAACCAACGGGCCGACGATTCCTCGACAGGATTCCTGGCGCATACGCGACAACCCTCGACATTGACAATTATCTTCATCATTTTTGCTCTTGGAGCAAAATTACGACAATGTTTTTTATTAGAATAATAATGCAAAGATCTGGATCAATATAGGCAGAGGCGCGCCCATAGAGAAAGAAAAATTTTCTCCATTCGTTTAATTTGATTCGAGCAGGCAAGGATGTAAATTTCGGTAGACTCGAAATCCCACCGGCCATAAAAGTACAATCCACTTAGCAATCGAAGCGCGATAAAAGCGAGTCGAATCACATCTCCGTTTTGAAATTACCGCGATCCCATCGCGAAGCCGCCGTATCATTATTAAGGGGATTGAGGTGTAGGCTGCCGTTCCGCTTTCCGGTCCCGCGCTCCTCTCTCCCTCTCATTCTCTCCATTATTTTGCGCACCTCTACTTTGCTGCCTCCTGCCGACGAGAAGGGACAAGAAGGAGGTCCGTGCAAGACCCAAGGAGACCGGTAAAAAGGGATGAAATAGACGGTAATTGCCGCCGCCAACTCGCCGTAATAACGAGCGGAGAGAGCGAGAAACATTGCCGCCTACGCTACGCTTGCGACGGACAGTTTGCATCTGATCTATCTATCTCGCTCCCGCTCCCTTCGTGCTCTATTCGTCGCGAGGATGGAAGCCGATGCTGCATTACACAAATAATTCATTCTCGATAATTCATTCTACATTACTTTACAAGGGGTGAGTGCGTATTCAACAATATTGCAACGAGTGCGAATGATTATCAAGTTCCCGCGCGGCTCGGCTGGCGCATTATAATCTTTTTTAGATGGGACAACGCTAGTTGGACAATGTTACACAATGCGCTCGTATCACAAGGATTTTTCTTATTGTATTGTGTGACTGAGGGCGAAGAAGGGAAGGATAAGATTCGTCCTCGTTATCCGGTCTTTTTCTTCAAGTTTTTGTAAAATACTTTCTTTTCTTTTTTTTCTTTTTTTTCTTCTTTTTTTTTTTTTATCAAAATGTCAAGCGCATAATGCCAATCGACTTTATTTCGGTATTCAGTATTACACTCGACAAGTCGGATAAACGATAATCGTTATTCGCTCCTTTCTTTCATCTCTTCTTTCGTCCTCTCCATTCGATTATATTATCATTATAAGTTCCTTTCTCCCTTGCAGCAGTAACTAATTACAAGCCGAGTTGGATTGGTAATATTCGATCGTAGGACTGGACGTGCAAGGCATTCTTCTTCACGCCCAACCCGATATTCATTTACAACGCGGAGGCTGGTAATTTTGAAAATTTTATCGCTATCTCGCTCGCTTTTTGTAAGCTTGCCAATAAATCACCGAACGATCGAATATTGGCTGTCATTGAGCTGCCTTACATCCACTGCCATTGTATCGGACGCATGCATAAACTAGTGAACCGTCGGGGAAAATGCGGGCATATCCTTACACAGGATAAAGCATCAATTTCCGCTTCAACGAGCTCCTCGGAGTGAGCAATCCTCTTAACCACCGCGCTGCCATTTTTCCCCTCTTTTGCTCTTTTTTCCTCCAAGGCATGTTGTTCTAATTTATGCTTAATCGAATTATATGCTTTTTGCCCCGTTACATTACCACTGTTCTTTTAATTTTCTTGTGTTTCTCCCCCCCCCCCTTATTCTTTCATTAACATTACCGAAAGCATTTATTATAATTGAAAAAGGCTTCTTTACTTATTTAAACATTCGCTTTATGGATTTGTTCACTCGATTCGAGTACAAACTCAGCGTATACGATGCGTTCATTCGTTTTATTTTTTCTCTTGGTACTCTTTTGTTAATTGCACATTTATCAACAACATTACGTTTGTAAATGCTCGATGATGATCTCTCTTACGTTCGATGCATCAAAACGACTAGAGAAACAAAATTGCCTTGTTATTATTAAAATGCTATTACCAAAGATAATAGTTGTGTAAAATTTTTTAGCACGTATTTCTCTAGAGGCTTATAAACTTTAATGGATACAATGATAAGTATTATAATGAATCTTATAATGAAAAAGAAAAGGAAAAAGAACAAGAAAAGGAAAAGAAAAAGAAAAAGAAAAAGAAAAAGAAAAAGAAAAAAAAAATACAGTTATGATTTGTAATGGCCTTATAGTAATAATAAGTGCTCTCCTCCGTGTCATAATGGAGATTGCACTGCAGTCTCGTAAACATTATTTTTAATGTGATAAATTTTGAAACTATTATATATATTAAATACGCCGAAATACGAATGAAATATCATACGATAAAATTTAACTGGTTGTGGTGGTTAGGCGACTTTATCTTTGATATCAAAATCAACTCGGGCTTGCTTTAATCAACACAATAATTAATTATTCATTAATTTATTAACTTTTATTTTTTACCATCACTCTAAATTTGCCTGAGTGGCGCATAATGTATATATATATATATAATTGGGCGCAGCTTAAGAGGACGGCAATAAAAGTAAAATTACAAGAATATTTTTAGGGATCGTTACCAATTTACGTTACAGCTGCCAGAGTTCTGGGAAGCCAAGTCTATCGAATCATGTGATTCGATTACGAGAAGCGAAAGAAAAAAAGTCAATTTCTAAAAAGTAAATCAATCGCATCCAACGTCTTCGGCAGTGTGAATTACGTACGACAATGTATCTATATAAGTGATCGACTTTTCCTCCCAGGAAAACAACGGCAAAAAAGTGTCCTGGAACCTCGTCCCAGAGCAAAATCTAGTGCAATAGAGCGAAAACAGGGGGAGGGATCGCATCGAGACCAACGTATCCCGTCGCGTCTGTGTGTGCCAACAAGCTAAATATGTTTCACAGATGACCGCCTCGACTGAATGCAGTCCTAACGTAGGTACACATAACGGTTCCCGCACCGCGACACGTTCATAGGACACGAACCCGCGCACTTATATGGAGTCCTTTCTCGATGACGAGGTTTGACAAAGCGAGAGGGAGGATAATGGGGTAAGTCGATGAGGAGTGATCGGCTTTGGCTCGATGTTTGTGAGCGCGCGTGAGAATGTGCGTGACAGAGAGAGAGAGAGAGAGAGAGAGAGATAAAAAGTGATTGAAATAACAACGGTTACAAGCATTAAATGCCACTGCCAAATGAGCAGCGGATAGATCTCGAAAGACCAATGTTTTGGATTTTACGTTGCAGGGTGTCTCTCTATATTTGATGAGTAGCGTTTGTGAATGGGGGCTTGGACGATAATGACGTCTCGTCGATTTTTGGATACTAGGCGCACGACTATTACAATCGCATTTGCTAGAATAACTGCAAGATACGGGGTAATCGTCACCGGAAAAGCGCTCGAAAGTTGAAAGTCCACTTTCCACAAGCGCTCGAGCACTCCTTTTCGATAAATGCGCAATCCTAAATCACACATCACCCGATATTAACATACGGCGCCGGACTTTCTTTCTTCTTCTTCTTTTATTGATTTATTCTTTTTTTTTTTTTTTTTTTTTTTTTTTTTTTTTTTGTTCATACAAATTACTATAATTTAGCGACGCTCGGCGCGCTTTAAAGTGCGAGAAAAATCATCATCGTCTCAGGATGAGTTTAAGCAGCCGCAGAATAAAGGCCAACGACAAACGAAAAAGCCGTCGGTCAGTGCATTCCGACTGATGCCATAATTTACAAATTCATCCGAAGCAAATAAAAAGCGCAGCGAGCGAGACAACTTTCGGCGCCACTGCCTGCCCATAACCGTATCGCGCGGACACCCGTAACGCGTGACTCAAGCAACAACCTCCCGAGGCTCCCAGCAATTCCCAAAACGTATTAACGCAAATTCCTCCTCTTGGAATTGCCGAATATTTCCGTGCTCCTTGAAACGGCAGCTCCCGCCGGCCGTACATTCAGCAGCACCTGTTCGTCGACTCTCCCATTCAGCGAGGCTCCGCTCTCCAATTAGTCGCTGGGCCACCCTCGCGACCTCGCCAACGAGCCCCGAGCCCCGAACCCCGAGCCGGGTAAAGGCCGAAGCTCCGAACGCAACCCCGAGGCCTAGGGAGTGAATTAATAAAACGCTCGCCTCTGTTCAAATCCCCCCCCCCCCCCCCCT
>NW_011948437.1:171547-172469 GCF_000503995.2 Ceratosolen solmsi marchali
CCCCTCTTTCCAACCCCCCCCCCCCCACACTCTTCCCCGTCCCACCAACAACCACCACCACCACCACCTATAACCCGTCCCACGCACGCATGCACGTACGCACGCACGAGCACGAACATACGCACTCGACGGTGCAGAGGCGCAAACACAGAGCGCTACAGTCACCCCCCGCGCCGCTCGCGCCCCTTTTCGCGACCCCCGTTTAACCCGAGCCGGGCCGAGCTCTAGCGCCGCGCAGATGTCCACCCTTCCACCGCTGCGTCTCTGCTCTACACGGACTCGTGCTTAACAATTGTTTCCTCTTCCTCGCTCCATTGCTATTCGCGTCCCTCAATATGCTCGTTCGGTGCAAAGGTTAGGAGGCGCGCGGCAGCGTTGAGCGGGATGCGCACCAGGAAATCGCGGGACGATCGCGCGACACACTCGAAAGGAAAATTAAAATAAGCCCTGCCGACGTAATGGCAAAACGTTAATGGCCGTATTAGGAGCGAGGAGAAGCCGTAGAATTTTCGTCGAGTTAATGCATTTTCTTGCAACTCGATCTTTAATTAAAATGTGCTGGACTAATGGCGCGGTAATTGAATTACCATATCCATCATTGACAGTTGTTTAATCCCATTTAACCTGACTATTTCCATACGCGTTTTTTTCTTCTCCCTTTTGCCTTTTCAATCTCTGCCTCTCACTAGCCTTTCTCTCTCCCCGGCCAAGTGCGTACTTACAGTTTTGCTTACGCAGGTCGGGCGAAGGGTATTTCTTTTATTTTATTGTAGGATTATAATGGAAAATAGTTTGCGTGCATGGGTCGAAGGGAGTGAGCGTAGCCGAGCGGTGGTGCATTCCTTTTTTACTCTTACTTGGGCTGCGTATATTTATCTTTTTCTCCCTCCATAGTTTATCTCTCTCTCTCTCTCTCTCTCTA
>NW_011948437.1:172513-174958 GCF_000503995.2 Ceratosolen solmsi marchali
CCCCCATCCCCCCCCCCCCCCCCCCCCCATCCTCATACCCATACCCATACCCATACCCATACCCATCCCAATCCCAAACCCCATTCCCAACGCCATCCCCTTCCCCTTCCCGCTCCGCCGCCGTCGACCCGCTCTTTTGATCCCTTTGTCTTTAATAGTCGGTACGGGCAGGTTTTAGTTTTGTTTTGCTTCTCTTTAATTTTCTTACACGATTCTTATTAAATCCGAGAATCGAGATAGTCCGCTTGAATTCTTGAATGGTCAACAATTTCAATTTGGCCAAAAATGGCATTAAAAAATTATATTCAAACCTTGGGATTTAATTATTTTGATATTATGGGGATCGCAGTCGAATGCAGCTTAACCAATCAAATGCACGGAAATTGCAAACGCGTGCAAACGCGCGACAAAATTATAAAAAACAATATAACAAAAAGTAAACGATGAAAAGAGAAATAAGAAACAAAATACAAAGAAAAACAACGAATTTATGATAATTGTAAAGCTGGCTTTCCGAGACTTTAAAGTGGATCGAACATTCAATGCGCCCAAAGAATGAGATGTATTTCATAAGCCGTAGAATACAAAAGCGTGTAAAATGCGGACATATGCAAAAGTCCTGCTCGTAGGCAATGGAAGATCATCGACACCCCATGCATTTGAATTAATGGGCAGTGCGTTAATAGTTTTCGTTTAGTCTTACATGAGAGGGAGCACGTGCATATTTATCGTGATTTATAGTTTTCCGCCTCCGCATTGCGTTCGCTGTTGTTTTGCATTTATCGAGGGCGGTGATGCTCTTACACGTTATACTGTAAAGCGAGACGGATGAAATATAAGTGAGCGAGTGAGAGTGAGAGTGTGAGAGAGAAAAGGGCTATTATGAATGGCCCGGTGTATATTGAGATGTAATTTAGAATTTTCCCTTTTACCAATTTTTTTGCAATGCAATTTTCTCTTTGTCCCGCAAGGAGACTACCAACGTACGCTTATTTGAAATGTCATTTTTCAATAATTCAAAACAATCAGAGACATTATTATATTTTGAACCGTATTAAATAGCTAATGTAAATAATCATTATAAATATGTACAATGTTAACCAATGACGAATACTATTTTGAATAATTTATAAATTAATAATTGTATTATCAGTATCTGTTCAACGCTCAAATACGCTTAATTTGTAAATTCTATTCTCGGCTTTATTTAAGCACTACGTTCGCCGAGAGGAAAGGCTGCATTTAACTACACAAATATTATAAAAAAAAAAAAAAAAAAAAAAAAAAAAAAAAAACCCAAGTATTTCCCATTTACAATACCAAATGATGAAAACCAACGCCAAAGAAGAAAAAGAAACGGGTGCAGCATTTATTTTAAGTCACGATAAAATGAAGGTAAAAAAGGAATGAAAAAAATGGTCCAATTGCAAGTATAAAAATAATGTTCCCTGCTCACTCATCGTCGAATCAATCCATCATTGTAAAACAAGACATCTTGGGAGGGAGTTGGCTCGAAAAAAATTTCCGTAAAAAGGGGTAGAAGGCTTGAGAGGGGAACGAAATTGGCGTCGCCTCGCACTTTCCACTTGACGAGCTTCGAAATTAGCAACAACCGGAGTAGCACTTACAACCCTTCAGCGATTCGCTGGAAATAGGCGCGACGAAAGTGCCCACCAGGTGTCCTTCGGTGTTTTTCCGAGCGATTGCTTAGCGAGTGCGTGACGATGTGCCGACTATTATTGTTGATTAAGTTTCTGCGCCGACGACGAGGAAAATTTTGCGCAATGATCGTTGAAGAAAACTCGAAAATATTAACGCGTTAATGTACGGTCAATGGACGTTTCGCACGACTAGTTTAATACTCGATGCTGTACGAACAACAACATTAAATAAGTAACAATTAAGCGCTTCGAGCATTAAAATTATTAAATTTTCTCTTACAAAAGTCAGATATTCTAAGATAAATATTGGCAACGTATTCAGTCGGATTAAAGGTTATTTATTCACTGGGTTGGGACAATAATTACACAATACGAGTAGAATACGGCGGTAAGCAGTAATTTTTAACTAAAAAATAACAATTGATTAACAAATATTGTTACTCCTTTATATGTATTCCTTTATAAAACGATTCATAATTATAAATAGGTGTGTAAATAAAATAGGTAGAAATGTAAAAACATTTGTTTTAACCCCATGCGACACGTATAGCATAATGGCGTTAAATTAATGTTCTGTCTAATGAATGTGCAGTGATAAATCATGTAAAGACGTCGATTGACTAGGATCGCACCTCTCATTCGAACGGTTAAGTCCTTTGTGTATCTCATAATCGACTGAATGACATCGCTCGAAAAATCAGCAATAATCCTTGCTCTCCGATTTCACGCTTATCTCTCACCTATATACATATTTTACCTCCCCTTTCTCTCTCTCCCCCCCCCC
>NW_011948437.1:174968-211313 GCF_000503995.2 Ceratosolen solmsi marchali
ACTCACTCACTCTCACTCTCTCTCACTCTCACTCTCACTCTCACTCTCACTCTCACTCTCACTCTCTCTCACTCTCACTCACTCTCACTCACATACACACACACACACACGCACGCACGCACGCACGCACACGCACACACACACACTTCGCTCTCTCGCTCTTCTATCACGCTTTCACTTATTTTCTCTTGCTTTTTTTGCGCGACTCCCTTCGGCGCATCTGCGACGGTGCGAGAGCGTAAAATTTAAATAAATGTCCCGCCTCGACGCCGACGTCATCGCTACGGCGCGTTATGGTAACATGCTAATCTCGGGTCACGACATTCTGAGTTATGGCCCGGAGATGCAAACCTGTTTCCACGTACTCGTCACCTTGCGCGCCCAGTTACAAGATATTAACGTCGATGTTTAATGCGCTCCGGCACGACACATTTCCCCAAGGGGGCACAAACAATTTCTCTCATTTTATTCTTGCAACGTCGGCGGGAGGGTGGGAGGGGTTCGATCCTTTATTCGACTCTGATGAAGATGCGAATACGTGGCTCGGATCTTCTCGAATGCCATGGTAAATATAAATATGCCGTAGCTACTAAGCCTTGAATTTAATTTAATTACGCAAATTCGAAGGAATAGTTTTACGGGATTTACACCACGATGGGGACGCTTTTAACTAATTTATCCATAATTTTATATAGCGAAGGCTGTATTAAATAATATCGAGCCACCCTTCCGAAATAAAGCCATTTTGTAATTATGAATAGGCGAGTCACTCGATCGCGAAAGCTTACTTTAGGAAAATGGCCTGCCCAAAAATGTATAAAATCAGTTTAACAAAATGAGGCAATAATAATTGAATGCCCGTAGGATCCGGCCGAGTAATCTGGAATGAAGAGTTACGGAATATCGGACGGCCTAGCACAAACGCCTTAAGCTCTATCTACGGTTTCAACCTTTAGTCGAATCCTTATCCTCGTTAAACCTAAGGGTCGCATTGGCCTTGGGCCGTCGGAGCTCCGTCACGTGCGTATGCACCGACTGCCCCTGAGAACTCGTATCTCCAGGCGAGATTGTGATCCAGCTATTAAAGATCTCGGCAGCACTATCCATTACCGCGTAATCCACTTTGGCGCCGATATGCAAATCCCCGAGGAGCTGAGTAAATGGCGAGAGGAAAATAGTGCAGGAGATTGGAGATAGCGCGGCTGTTGATGTTTTAATCGGGAGAAGTCCGAGTCCTCGCGCCAGATATTATTCTAAATCGACGTCGTATCGTGATGGATTAGGCGACTGCTTGTTTACCCTTTATTTTGTTAGGTCTATTGTTCGTAACGAAAAAATGCTTTCAAATCAGAAACAGCTTTGTCAGCATTGACGTTTGATATTGCTATTTTTAGCGAATCACAACGAACCATCAAGTTCAACTTTGATATCGATCCAATGGTTTAAATAACAATATTAACAACAACAATAACATCGACGATGACAACAATGACAACAACGACAACAACGGCAACGACGACGACGACGACGACGACGACGACGATGACGACGATAACAACATTAACAACAGCAACGACAACAACAACAACGACAACAACAACGACAACAACAACGACATATTGTATATATATATATATATATACGTAATGGCAAAGATATATTTCTTGATGGGCGATTTCTTTCTTCGGACTTGTCCAATGTTATTCAATCTACGTGTTATGCTTTTTCATCTTATCCTACTCGATCTTTTGATAATTGAACTAAAGTAAAAATAAAATTCTATAAAATACACCGCTCTCTATGTCTCTCTCTCTCTCTCTCTCTCTCTCTCTCTCTCTCTCTCTCTCTCTCTCTAAAATGTTCCAAAAATTATATAAATTATAAAAATTATATTGCTATCGTGGTATATCACAATATTCTATGTAATCAATCATTACACAGATATTTATATAGACTTTATAAACATTACATATTTATCTTAATAATATTTATTACGAAAATTTTAATTTACGGTCTTTGTTCATAAATCATTAAAAATTCACGATCGACATTTAATTTTAATGGGTGAAGAATTCGTAGCGTCAAATAACTAACGAATTAAATTAATGAGACTGTTGCCAAGACGTGTGCAAACTCTGGAAAATCCCAATATTTAGTTATCAGCAGCGACGAAGTGTGGGAAACGCACCAGCTCTCTTCTCACCCGACCCCACCCCACCCCACCCCATCAATCCCTTCCTCATCCCTCACCGCCCCAGCCTACCGAAACGCCACTATACAATTTGTCAGAATTGCCGATGAACCTGTTTGGGATCAAATTCGTCTCCGGCTGGGCGGCTCAACCTCGCGAGCATAATAACGATCAGCGTCCAGGTCGATTCGTAAAGACGATCGAGGCTCCCCTCCACTTCTTCTCGTCAAAGCCCATCTAGTCTCCCTCAAAAATCCAGACCGAGTACGCACCCCTGGCTTATCCGGGCTTATTCCGGCTTATCCCAATCATTTTGGGCTGCTTGGTCTGCGCCCGGTGCCAATTACAACGAATCAGCGTCAGGACAAAATGACACGCGCGGGCTTACGACGACGACGACGACGACGACGACGACGACGACGACGACTATGACGATGACGACGACGATGCCGACGCTACGGCGATGACATTTTTCATTTCCTTCCTCGTTGGCATCGCGCGCGCGTGTCCATCGACCCCGAGTTCTATTGACGTTGATATTGCCTGATGACGGGTGGCTGACCTTTAGGAAATCAATTGTGACGTGAAAAAAACTCCCTGCGACTGCTGTAGAGACTCACCATCCGTAAAGCACAAAGAACGATTAATATTGCTTGTGCATTAATTCAGTTTGTACGTTGAGAGTAATTAGTAGCTCGAACCATCATTCTGTATTCGAAAAAGCATTTGTTTGCAACAAATCTCGATTATTCGCTTCACCCACGCACTTCACTGAAAAACTAAAAATGACCGATGAAAAGAATCCATGCCACTTTTAACGAATTTCACCACCTATTGTTTTAACTATATTTAATGGCAATGAAATCTCTCCAACCATTGAAAAAACATAATGACATTTGACGCTTATCCTTATTGATTATTGCACAATCAGCGATAGTGTGTTTGTTTTTGTTTTTGTTTTTTTTTTTTTATCCGATATCCGGTTGACTAGCAATGGAAAGTAATCAAAATAGCACTTAACGCATATAACTGCATTTACAATTTCATCCAACGATGAAATACTTTTAATTATTTCAAAGATTTATACATTTTAAAGGCGTGGTAACTTAGCTTATAATATATTTTTTTCTTACGCTATACAATTTCATTCTATCCTCGTCAACATTGAATTGCCATAAAATAATAATGTTCAAATTGCTTAGCGAAGGCAACCATACAATGCAATTGTACGATTTACTGATCTGATGAAAAAACCAAAGAAGTTGAGGAGGAGGAGGAGGAGGAGGAGGAGGAGGAGGAGGAGGAGGAGGAGGAGGAGGAGGAGGAGGAGGAGGAGGAGGAGGAGGAGGAGGAGGAGGAGGAGGAGGAGGAGGAGGAGGAGGAGGAGGAGGAGGAGGAGGAGGAGGAGGAGGAGGAGGAGGAGGAGGAGGAGGAGGAGGAGGAGGAGGAGGAGGAGGAGGAGGAGGAGGAGGAGGAGGAGGAGGAGGAGGAGGAGGAGGAAGAGGAAGAGGAAAAAGGAATAAACACTAAAAGATTACATAAATACCTTGTAAAGTCACTTGATTTAAAGCGACGGCGCGAATAGGAAAGCAAAGCCACTTGCATTTTTTATCCACGCACATCTTGGCATTGGCATCACTGGCATCGCCACTTGGCGCTGTATTTTCTCGAGATCGATATTTAAGCGGAAATCGCGGGCGAGAATACGGTTCGCGGCAAATATGAGAAGTGATTTTCAGCGTAATGCGATGACCAAACATCGCTGGGAGTCCGGACACCTGAGCATGCGAAGCACGCCGAGGAATTGTCAGGGTTGAATCGGGGCCGAGGATGAGCACAATACAATCCTCAAATATCACGTTCGGGCTTACCGTACGGCGCTTATGACTAATCCGTGTGCGAAGGACCAATTGAATTAAAGTACTCTTTTCATTTGCTCCTTTTATCGCTCGCTTTTATTCAGTCGCTGCCTGATTTAATTATACTCTTTGCTATCCGAGCATGAAAAACAATATTGAATGTCTTAAAGTTTTGAGTACGTCAATTGATGAATAGCTTGGCCTAAATGTTTGTTTAGTTATTTGTTTAATATTAGGCTTGATTGTAATTTTATTTCATTATTAGATTATGCATAAGATGAATATTGCAATATCAATAGTAATGAAAGTAATGCTCAAGCGATAAAATAATTCATAACAAGATATTTGTGCGCAATTTCTTTTTTAAAAAGCTACCCTGGTGCATTGTCGTTAGCATTGTCGTACATTCGTGGAACTATCAAGACCCTAATTATTATTTTTTTTATATAATAGGGGTGCTTAAATTGGTTTACTATTTTTAAAATGCGTAATTTTAGCGATAAATTTGAAAGTAACAAGAAAGACAATTTCCACTTTTAAGTTCTTCCACTAATATCAATTGCCAGAATAAAGTATAATTTTAATGGTTCGTTGAATATGATAATAATAATAATAATAATAATAATAATAATAATAATAATAACACAACAACGACCACGATGACGACGACGACGACGACGACGACGACGACGATGACGATGACTACGACTACGATAATCCTAATGATAATGATGATAATATTAATAATGATAATGATAACAAAAAAAATTCTATATTTTCGAATGAGCATTTAACGCAAAAACGTGGTCCTTTCACATAAATCGCAGTTGGAGATGAAAAACAATGTATTTAGGGGTTAGAGAGTGGCGCGAGAGAGAGAGAGAGAGAGAGAGAGAGAGAGAGAGAGAGAGAGAGAGACAAAGATACATATGTTTGTGCGCGCGTGTATGTATATATATTCTGTTTGGGCGGACGTCGATGAATGTGACATAAGCCCCGAAATCGGTGCTAATTTCACGTATTTCAGACCTATTTTGCCGAACATTATTATGCCTATCTGTATAGAGTGCGTATAAAAGGAGAGAAATGAAGGGCAAACAAATTCTGAACTATCCCGTATATCACGAGCGCGATCGTTCGAATAATATTGACCCTAGAGTTTAGACGGAGAGCCGGCGTACGCCCACGCACCCGTATTTTATGGCGTTGCGGACGAACAAATGAAGGAAATGTCAGGGAGGCATTTCAGGCATTGACAGCCGGTCATTACGTGCATCTCGTGCGTATGCGCCCAGCGCCCATAGATGCCAAAAGGTACGAACGGGCACTCGTATACGCCAGTCACATGCTCGAGCTGCACTTTCCAACTCTTCGGGGCTCGACTGCGCCCTTCTCTCTTCCACCACATTCTTTTTATTCTCATTTTCGACCTTTATTTGCACTTTGTAACAATGTGCCATCGATAGGTTCTATTTAGCTGAAGTTAAAGAGAGGCATAGCCACCCTCTTCCTCTCATTGTCATTATATTTAAATTCATAGTAATTTCGAATGTCGAAGGAATGGCTGAATTTACCAATTGTAATCACACTGTAAAATGGTGTTAAAACTAACTGCGTGTGCTTACACGAAATGAGGATAGTTCGGGATTATTAATGACTACGATTTAAATACGACTGCGCTGGAATAATATGTTTGGATAAACTAATTAGATCGCTTTGCTTTGTCGGCAATTAGTAAAGAAAATCGTTAGAGCCCATTCTAATGCATTCTCTTATTTATTTCCATAATTATGATTATTTATATTAAAACGTGACGCGTGATATTCATTCGCGTACGATGATTTCGCATTGTTTGTTAAAACGACCAATTTTCATTATTATCCATGACAGATGGCATTCAATATTCTTGATTATAGTCGACGAGGTGTGCTTGATTCTCGATGTATTTTTCGAAAATACCAATAAAGGATGAAACTAGTTTATGGTAACAATGTAATTATATGAATTTTTTCTTTCTGCCCCAAATGACAAAAGCATATCGTTTTATTTCCTCTTTCATTGTCACTTTCTGATCGACAGTCCGTTTTTCCTTTCAATGGCCCATTCACAACTCGCCTTGATCCGCTCATTCTGTCACCGAGTCAAAAGTCGGAAAATTCGTTCGAATAACAAGAGAGAACGTACAATAATCTTAATACCTGAAATCTCTTTTGGAAGACGCTTCCTTCCGCCAAACGAGCGCTTGACTTTAATTCCATTTATTATTGACATCCGTATTGCTCGAATCTTTGAAGCGCCAGCACGTATCAAAAGGACCTTTCAGCTTTATAATGAATACGTTGCAAGGACCGTTTTAATGACTTATTTTAACCTACTTAAACATTCAAATAATGCCATTTATTCGAGTTCGCTTTCAAAGTTGCCAATTAATGCAATACGTGTTTAACGTATGAATAACGATACGGTAGTAATTGTTACTATCGATACAAAATTAAGACGTAGAACTAAGTGTGTGTGTGTGTGTGTGTGTGTGTGTTTTTTTTTTGTTTTTTTTTTTATGCAAGCTGCATTAACATGGCAAATCAATAAAATTTTAATGTCAATGGCCAAAGTAGCAAGCAAAAATATCGCAATCGACTTGTTTTTATGTATTTTTTGTTATTTTATTCCGCTGTGATCCGTAATCGATATAATCGTTAAACTATATATATGTGTGTGTGCGTGCGTGTGTGTTGTAAATTAATTTTTTAATTTGAATCATCCACCATATTCTTAATAAGCTCTCTCAAGTTCTTAATAAATCAAATTTTGTCAGATATATTGACGAAAGCCAATGTTTACTATAAAACGACTCACCCCAACTCACCTCGGATTTTATTTAGATAATATTCGTTCGACTATTTGCATCCAACATAAGGTATAATTTATCAATATACGTACATTGATATTACAATTGGTCTTGACTCCTACTACACAATGAACTTATTGCAATAAACAGTAAAAATTTTAAACAATGTCCCCGCACCCTTAACATCTCATCCATACACCCCCACTCTCACCCCTCCTCTCTATCGCGATCTTCCCCCTCCCCGACAATCGCCACTCTCTATCACTCGTGACGTGAACACTTAAAAATCAATACAATCCGCTTAGACGGATCGGTACAATGCAATGACACTAAGCGAAAATGAAGAGCGATCGTTCTTCATACTGTCATCGACTTTCAGTTTTTTTTTCCTTTCCTTTTGAACTTGAGGGCCACACACAATGCCAAAGTGCGCGGCAGTTCGCAAATGTATAGCTGCCAAACACGAAGCGGGACTGGGATACGCGCTCACCCTGACATATGTTGCGCACTCGTCGTCCTCTGCTTGGCTGTCCCGTTGATCGACATCGACGCCCTTTCGAATCTACCCGGCAAAGTCACTCGCTCGTTTTTATTTTTCCACTTCCCTCAGCATCGACGCAGCGTCTCAATCTCATCGGCAGTTATGCGATCGCTAATAATTCTTCTCACGTACTTCTCGCGCTCATACGAGGATCCTCGATGTAACGCATAATCCGCGGCCCGATCACTTCATTATCTGATTTTTGGCCCAAGCGAATAAGGCAAAGAAAAGAAAAAGAAAAATTTTCAATTTCGAGCCTCGATTATTGCACTCTTAAGTACGAGTGTCTCGTAGGATCGAGAAGCCATTGTGTAATCATTGCATTGGACGCAAAATGATACGATAGTGTAATACGCTCATAAGTTCATCGAACAATGGTAAATGAAATCGCTTTTGAAATTATAATTTAAAAATTATAAATATGTTAGTTGGTGAAATTCCTCGATATGTGGCACGGATTTGTTGGCGTAAATTATACCTGTCGATACAAATATGCAGGCTTGCATATATAAGGATGCACCTTCGAGATGTACGACTGCAAGGATGACGAGGACGAGAACGACGAGGACGAGAACGACGATGACGACTACGACGACTACGACGACTACGACATATCCTCGGTCAGATTAAAATGACTACTATTAGTTAAAGTATATATTATTTACTAGGGAAATATTCAAGCGTAATTAACACCGTGCCAGGGGGAGAGGGAGAGGGAGAAGGGGGGGGGGGCAGAGAGAGAGAGAGAGAGAGAGAGAGAGAGAGTGAGAATACATCAACTAACAAAGCGGCTTATCAAGTTTCCAAATCTGCGAAATAAGGGAATGAGCGATCCAACAAAGGCGTGATTACTACACGTGAAATATAGTTGAAATAAGACGGTAATGTGTTGTTCTAAGCTGTAGGGCAAAGTCTTCGTCGAAAGTGCAGGTAGGCGCCATTGGTCCATCATCGCGTTCTCTATAGTTTGCGAGCCTATTAGATACCCATGTGCAAAGGACAAGAGAGATAAAGGCCGAGAGAGACAGAGAGAGACAGAGAGGAGACAGAGAGGGGAGGATAACAAGAAAAAAAAGTGTCACGAGCACGCAACAGTATTTATGAAAAACGAAGAAAAAATATAAGTATACTTTAGTTACGAAAAGTTCCGTTCTCAACGGCCCTCTCTTAACCACTCCAACCCCCCAACATAATTTCAAGCCAAAATTAATAAATTTACATCTCTCCGTATGGACATTACATTGGAATCCGGCGATCGACGAATACGAAGCGTATAATAAAAATCCCAACATTCCTTATGTTAGGTATGCATTTCAGGATCGTATACGGCGTGTCCACCGATCGATGCTTAAAATATGCGAGAAATTTCCAATCAAAGGGGCAGCCCGACGGCAGTTGTGAATAGAGCGGCGTTATATACCGACGCTCATGCACACACGTGTCCCGTCGACTCACGAAGCCTCCGCCATTGAACATTAGTGGGAAGGCGAGCGAGGGGGAGGGGTGGGGACTCGACGACACACAACCTGGAACGAGAAAATAACGCGTAAGCCTCCGCTAATTGCCGGCATCGCAGGATATCTATCAGGACGTAACAACGGGGGCGAGGAGAGAGGCCACGCGACCGTCATTCCACATGACTGAGTTTAATTACATGTCACGTACGTGCCCTCCCGGCCCTTACCTCGTAAGACAATCGCGCCTTCTTTCATGCTCCTTGGCTCTTTCAAATGCAATGGCTGTTTGGTGACAATCGTGATCCCGGAGCGTGGAAACCCCTTTGCTTTCCCGATCGTTTCCCCGCGCTTGACTGGCCCGTCCTTTAGATTTACGAGGTGGCGCATTTCACGCCGCAGATGCGACGAAATATTATCCTCTGCGAGCCGGCCAGACTCCAAATTACAGCGGAAGCTCGGCGAGCGAAGAAAGTTTAACCACTCGAGACCATAAACTACACGGGCGCGCGCACTTTAGAAGCCCAGCCTCCACCCACCCATAAATTGATCCCTCGCCCATTGTCACAACACTCCCACAGAATTAGAGCTTGTCTCGGTATTCTGGCGCACGTAGCCGTTCTTTACTTTACTCGACACGATTTCTCTTACGGACGCGCGAGAGCTCAGAGGGACAAACGGGGCAGACGCGTATTAGCCGGGCGCTGAAAGGCACACAGAGCCATAATAAATATATACGACAGCCCCTGTGCTTGGAAACGGGACAGGCGCGCTCGCGCGCACTCTCTAAAGTTGCACTCAGCGCCAAAAATAATAAAGGACGGATGGGCCCTCTCGATTTTCACCCCGACGTCGAGTTTTCAAAGTGCTTTGAGGATAATACATTTGCGCGCTCTTATGCGATTGTCATCGCAATTCCATACGCGGCGAGCTCATCAGAAGATCAGCTTCAAACGAATCGCGCGCCAATAATGGCTTACGCGATGATTTAATCGGCAATCCTTTCAACGTATCCTTCGCAAATATTATTTGCGCGACGAATAGCAAACGTCTCCGTGCCAAAACAAGTCTCAAATTTATCATCCACGTTAGTGCAACGGGCTCGTTAAACTATCTCGACCTTAGCCATTTTAAGCAAAATCCTCGGGATTTCGTCGGGAGACACCTCTTATCGACAATTCGTTAAGCAAAATGTTTATCAACGCGTTTATCCCGGCGTTAAAGCACTCTTTCACCGCACAACGTACACGTATTTGGCACGATGGCTTTGTCGAGGCGTTTCTCCGCACGAGCACAAAAACCAAGACCTTCTTTTGTTAACATGGAATTTATCAGTTGCAGCGCACGAAAGTTGCGGAAAAAAGGTTACCTCACTCAAACGTGATCGCTATAATTTTCAGCCATTACACACGTCATCTCACCGTAGCAGGAAAGGAAGGAGCGTAAAAAACATGTCCAGTCAACGCGCACGCACACGCACACGCACACACACACACACACACACACACACACACATATATATATATATATATATATATATATATACGCGCACGAACGCGCACACACGCATATATATATATATAGATAGATAGATAGATAGATAGATAGATAGATAGAGAGAGAGAGAGAGAGAGAGAGAGAGAGAGAGAGAGAGAGAAGAACGGTAATCCTCACTCGCTAACACCTCTTTACAACAGCCCTCGTGGTAGTCGCGCCTCACTCCCTTTCTCTCCCCGTTTCCTCTCCAACGCGCACGCACTTTAAATCCGGCCTCGGGGACGAGAGACGTGCCTCGCGCCCGCCTCGACATCCTGTGTTTGCAGACACTAAATTACGCGCGACAATGGCCTCGCGACCCCTTTTCAGCTCCTTTTCCGCCACGTAGGATTATAAAACTGTGAGCGAAATACATCGACGTGAGCGCTGCTCGCTTTTTAACGCCTTTTGTCGACGAGGCCTTACCGTATCCTAGCGCTATGGGAACATCGAGCTGGAAAACCATAAAGTTACCGAGGATACGACATCGTCTAAAATTTGCCGATGTGGCCACGTCCATCTCATTACCCTCCCTGTAATTTTCACCTCGTTACTTTCGGCCTTTTACTAAAACTTTCGTGCCTTCTTCGTCTTGCCTCGTGTCTCCTTTGCAAATAATAACTATTACGAGCATACCGTTAATGTTTGATTATATTTGTTTTTGTCATCGTCGTGTTTTGCAGCTTCTTTTTATTATTCTTCTTTTTTTCTTTTTACTTATTTTTTTCAATTTAAATTCCGCTCTTTCTTAACCGAAGAATTTCTAATATATGTATTTGCTTGTGATAATCGCGTGGGCAATCCTTTTCTAATATTAATATTGTCTTAACGTTGACGAAGAATATTTTATTCCATATACATATGCATTGCTACAACATTCTTACCTTTTATTTATTATTTAAAAATCCTTTCATTTACTCCAAATATGAACTTAGCAATTTATGAGGCTCGATATAGGCATAGACGGTGGTCAATAATTAATTGTAATCGATTTCAGGCCACTTTCCCGAAAAACTGAATATCATTGATCCAACAAGTACGCATCGTCTTCTTCGCTCTTCATAATGAAAACGTCAAATTTGTTAATCTAAGAAAACATGGAATGCGGTTTCAAGTACTTGGATAAAGCGAAAAACTCTAGTAAGAGGAGCGCTTTAAAAGTGTTACAGTCGATGAGAAATACTTTGCCGGATGTGGAAGAGAAGGAGTCGCGAGATGCGAATAAAAGGGTTAACATATCATAACCTTAAATTTGGCATTTGAAATTCAATGTTATTTTATATGAAATTATGTACTTTTACGTAGATGCCAATATCGCCATCGGAATACATAAAACAGATTGCATTGAATCCGGAGAGTCTACTTTGTAAAAATGTTGATAACGATAAGTGTAACTTTACCGCCAATCCCAGAGTCATTGTTTTTAAAAAATTCGATATTGGAAACATTTACTCTATCACGTTGAGCATTCGAAATACATCGCAGGTAATATTAATATTATTACTATTACAATTATACGCAGAGAATATGCCGCGAGCGCGCATTAATTATAAATATTATTCAGGCTTACACGAATAAATTTAACTTGTAATTCATTATCAAATAATTAAAATGCATTGATTTACTATTGGTACGCATTCCGGCAAAACTTCGACTCGATAAAGTAACGCATAAATGCAATCCCTCTGATCAAATCATCGCAATATTATCAAATACCTGATTTAATAATGACTTAACTGACAATTTAATGCGAGATAGCGAGATAAATTAACAGATCGATTAGCCATTTGAGTATTAAAAGGAAAAACATAAAAATCATAGGTACCTTATCATATAAGATTACTGAATCCTGAGAGTGTGTTTTTCAATGTGACATTCAAAGGATCGACTCTTGTAACGAGATTGGCACCTGGAATGACACACACATACGACGTTGAATTTCGTCCCACTGAAATGCGCGATTATTTACATGATATCGTATTTAAGACTGACGTCGAGCCATTTAAGGTACAAGCTATCGGTAAGGTTACATCAGCATTATTGTTCATAAACTTCCTTCATTATTCACTTTATTCTTTTACAAAATGAAAGTTACGATACTTTGTAATCTTTCTAATCTACGATCGGAAATAAGTTTAAAAGCGTTAGTTAGTAGTTTAAAGAGAGTTTAGAAAGCATTAGTAAAGTGTTGTGGAGAGTGTTGAACTCAAGCTTCATAGCGCAATACGAATTATTTTGCCGATCACTTAGCTTCGTATAATCACACATTGTTAATAGCTGTTGGGCCGCGAGCTCTTCTTTCCTTTCCCGATGAAATCGATATGGGACAGACTGCGGTGAAAGTAGCCAAGCTGAAGCCGATTTTGCTGCAAAACATCGGAGAAGTTTTTACGGCATTCAGCATTTTCACTGACAAGTAATCGTTACAGCCGTCTTTAAACGATGCAGCTACGTTTGTACTAAAATTAATTGAAATTTCCTTAGTCCTTGCTTCGTAATAACACCGTCAAAAGCTAGCACGCAACCTGGCAAAGCCATACAAATGACCGTGAAGTTTACGCCTACGAATATAAAAACATCGAGTGGAAATATTTTTTTAAGATACGAGTCAGGTATGCACACTTTTTATCGCAAATATAATCACGTGATAACGATATTTCGTAACGTTATATTAAATTCGGGTATATTACATTTACTCATTATGGCCGATTTTAGTCGGTAATTATATAATTTAATATTTCATTAACTCTTTCAACGCGCTTAACATAAGTTTCAGCACAATTTACTTCAACGATTTGAATTTATAATTAAAATAGAGATATTTACGCTATCGACGATATTATTTAACATTATATATTCAATCAATCAAGGCGATATTGTTCAAAGTATAATTTATGGCGAAGCCGTGCTGTCTGATGTACGAATACACAATGAAGTTATCACGATAGACAATACTTATTTAGGTCTATCGCGACTAACATCCATTGAGATTGAAAATAACAGTGACTATCCGCTTCATTACGAGTGGGTACAATATAAAAGCATTAATGACGATCTCGAAGAAAAAGAAAAGTGAGTAGAGCAGCAGCATCATTATTTCAATAAATTAGAATGGCAACGGGAATAATTTAACAAATGTGTGTGTGTGTGTGTGTGTGTGTGTGTGTGTGTGTGTGCGTGCGCGTAGATGTAAGAAAATTATCGAGGAAAGGATATACGTACCAGTGAATAATACGATTGCTCCTGGTATCCAAAAATCGATTCAGGAACGAATTCATTCCGATGAAATTGAATTACTTAAGAATAAAAGCTTGACATACGACAATGACCATTATCGCATTTTTCCAACGGTAACATTTTCTGTATTATATGCTATATATATATATATATATATATATATATATATTGTTTTTTTCTTCTTCTTTTTTTTTTGTTTTTTTTTTGTTTTGTTTTTGTTTTGTTTGTTTTTGTTTCTATATCATTGAAACAGTAGGCATCTATTGCATGGCATTTCGAGTTAAGCCGATCATTTGAATACCAACGCGAGCTTTTAAAGATGTTAAGGTTTAGTGACATGTATTTGCCTATATATTTCAGGATGGAGAGGTATGGCCACATAATAAGACGGAAGTTTCGGTTACTTTCCAACCACAGAAAGTGGGTACAATTTCTAGTATTGCTTATTTAGAAATAGGCGGACAAGAGAATCGAATTCCAGTTAGGTAATTGAAATTGAAATTTATACGCAATAAAATTTATAATATTGTTAAGTTTTCTTTTTGCTTTTAAATTGAATCGTAATTATTTTTAAATAGTCGCAACATTTATGCACTTTTTTTTTCTTTTTTCTTTTTTCTTTTTTCTTCTTTTTTTTTTTTATCATTATTGTTCTTTTTCTTACGTCCTCGTCCTTTCATAATCACGTCCTTTCTTAGTCAATCTATATTCTCCCGAATAATTTGTATCCAATCGATATCAATGGATGGAAATGTCGTTTATATTCATATTCGATGATATTAAACGCTATTCTAATTTTCATTGTATTTTTGTAGTTTACTAGGCAAATGTAGAGGCCCTGCACTTGAACTAAACCTTTTATCATTAAATATTCAAGAGGTTTATTTATATGCCACATATAACTACGAAGTATGTAATTTACAACGACAATATTAATGAGTTAGACGATTCAATTTGCTTAAGACAGAGAAAATTATTTTTTACAGATAGTGTGTAAAAATGTAGGACCTATTCTCGGCACGCTGGTGTACATGAACAAAAATGCAAATTTCGGAAGTACAATTGAGGTCGAACCTCATGAGATCGAAGTCAATTTAGATGAATTGAAAACAATGAAATTGTCTTTCAGTTCTAATAGAATGGGACACTTCGTCGAACGTATTGACTTCCTCGTTAAAGAAAGTTTAGAAGTTCTATCGTTTGTAATGAAGTTAGTTCCATAAACATATTGATACTTTATAATGGAGTCTTGATTTATGAAAATTTAATATTTCAAAGCGTTCGTTAAATTTTTCAATTTTTACAATGTTTTAAGAACAAAAAAAATTAATTATAGCATTAATTATAAATTTAGAGGTACAGTTATTTGCCCATTAACAAGAACTGATAAAGACGAAATCAATTTCCATCGAGCTTCATTGTGTAAGTCTCGTATCATTTTATAAATTTAAATTATTTTACAAGTGTTACAATCAAAGACAAAAACTGATTGTAAACCAAGTTGTAATATTAGTTTTCAAATCAGAGAATATTGGATATTCAAAGTTCATAACATACATTAAAAGTACTAGATTATACTTTGACAAAATTAAATTACTTTTTTTTTTTTTTTTTTTTTTTTTTTTTTTTTTTATTTATTATTTGCAATTAAAGAGATTGAAAGTATTTTACAATTTTTTACTTTTTCAGGTGACATTGTCATTTGATTTATACGGTAAAGATGTATCTCGAGCCGTATAAGATTGAAAATAAAAAACTTTTTTTTTTTGTTATCATCTTTATTAATCGAATTGACATTAATACAAAGCCTTGAACTAAATAGGTTTCACGATGAAGAAGCAATTAAATTTTCTCAATCATTCTCATGCCCCTCTCGAATTTAATATAAGAGTTCGGTCTGACGGATACGAGATGCCGATCACTCATGAGGAGTTCGCAAGGTCTCAAACGAAACCAAAGTTCCCTTCCTGTCCACGCGAATTTTTCGTATTCCCTAGCGATGGGACGATCGAGCCTCACAATAATCTACAAGTGCAAGTTGGTCGAATTTTTGCCAACATTTACCCAAAATAGGCGTATTTTACGCCTACGTATATTACCATTAAAAGATGAATTTTCTCTTAAATTCGCTAGCTTTCTTATACACCAAATATCGTACGCTCGGGAGATACTCAGATACAAATTAATATGCGCAAGAATTCAAGCATCGAACCAATTCTACTACCAATGAGATTTCGAGCGAAACGAGCAATTTTAAATGTCACTCCAAATGAAATAAGCATTCCATTTTGCTTCGTAAACTTTCCTTACCACCTAAATCTAACTATCTCAAATTCAACCAAAATCGAGGGATATTTTTACTTTATTCCACAAGAGGTTTATAACCGATATTTTATTAAAATTTATTCTATAGCTTATATATATATATATATATATATATATATATATATATATATATATATATATAAGGATAATTTATTTATGATTTAAATACATCTTTACATTTTTATTAAGATTGATGATGATACAACGATATTATACTCTTTATCAACGTATCAAGGATATTTAAAGCCAGAACAATCGAAAGAAATATCTCTAACGATAATTGTTAAAAAGATTGGACCGCAACATCAAAGCCTAAGGTATAATTTAGTATTTATAATTTATTATACTCAAGTAAATAAGCTTTTCGTAAAAAAAAAAAAAAAAAAAAAAAAAAAAAAAAAAATCATTCGTACAATTTATTAAAAGAATACTCTTATACGATTAAATATACATAATTAGTTATTGTCAACATTTGCGAAATTCTTGATTACTATATCGATTATTTGTATTATCATTTAAAACATTTAATTGAAAAATATATATCCAAATATAATAAAAGTTATTTTTAATTTTCAAATACTTTCAAATAGATTATTAAGTCTCGGTCTGGAAAATCCAGTTATATGTTGTGAAATTATCTGTGAAGGACAAGGACCTATAGTTTCTACGAAAATGTCTCATTTAAATTGGGGTGAAATACAATTATTGCAAAGAAAAAGCTTGACATTAGAGTTAATGAATGACTCGCCAATTTCAGCAGAGTTTACTACCTCACTGGTAAATTTAATCAATCACTATACTTATTGTTTTGTTCATTTGTTTTTTAAACTTTAAAACAAATTCGTGGTTTGCACCGCGTTTAAACTACGATTAAAATGCTTCGAATTATTACATATTTTCTAAATTACCTTTACATTAGAAAAAGACTAAAAATATTTGGGAGATTGAGCCATCAACTGGAGAATTGGATCCCAATGTAACAACATCCCTTATTGTATCTATTAAGTTAAGAGATACTGGCAAGTTTTCCGATCGTTTACTAATTACAATTTTCAATGGGAAAAGTATTAGTGTAAACCTTACGGCCATCGGTATCGGCACTTGTATCATTTTTGAACCTGAAATTTTTCCTAAATTTGACATAGGCTTTCTTTTCAGGTAATTAAAATTATCCCTTCATTTACTTGTCATGCAAATATTTTTAATAGACATTTAACTTTTAATAAATTACGACGATTCACGTTATGATGAAAAATTATAACTTATATTATATAAATAATATAATAATAATATTAATGAATAGTTATTGTTTTGTTTTATCATTTTTATTTTATAAAATTATACAATTCAATACTCATTTGATATTATAAGGTCATTTAAGAATAATGACCAAGAAGATCAATTACTAATATAAAATAATATATTTTACATAAGAGATTTATCGATTTTTATCAAAAAATATTGTTACTCATCAGTCATCAAGATATAAATATTTCGATTACTATAATTAACGAAGGGACAAAGCAACATACAATATATTTAACTAACATAGAGAAATCACGTCAAACGAAAGCAAGTCTAGCCGAAGAAACTGAAAGGTGCCTTTCGTCTCTCAATTAATTAATTATATTTCACCAAACTTACATTCATTACTTTATCGTTAGTTGCAAATTCAAAATTGAACCGAATACGCTAGAGTTATTACCAGGAACGAATGATGTTCTAAATTTTAAGATACGTTCGAATTCGTAAGTGTGAGCAACAAATAATTAATATGTAATTATGCATATTTAAAAAAAAAAAAAAAAAAAAAAAAAAAAAAAAAAAAAAAAAAAAAAAAAATGAATACAATACCTTTATAGCTTGTTATATTGTAGAAATAATTTAAATATTGATAAATATAGGAACATCCTGTTAAAATGATTTCAATTAAAATGATTAGTATGAAAAATTAAAAGTATCTGTTTAAAGAGCATTTAGAAGTTTGTATCAATCGATAATATTTATCAAATCACATAAATTAATTTTAGCACGTTAATAATTGGTACTGTATTTTTTTTTATTTTTTAAACTCATAATATGTTTTAATCCGAAAGATTATTGAACAAATATAAATTATTATTTCAAGAATCGCAACCATTACGGAGAAATGGTATTTTTATGCTACTGTAGAAGGACAAGGAAAACGCGAATGTGTTGGATCAAGTGAATTTATAGCCACATTCATCGAACCAAACGTTATCTTCGATAAAAACGAATTAATATTTATACTTGATTTGGGATGGACTGATACAATATTGCAGCAAATGGGTAAATGGGTATTATACGAATGAAAATTAATAATAGCAAGATTTTATTTTGAAATAGCTTTTCGATGATAAAGTTTTTTTTTTCTTTTTTTTTGAGTATAAATTATATATCCTTATGAATGATTAGTTTTTCTAAATTAAACGTCATTTCAGAGAAAGTTGAGATTAAAAATCAATCTGGCCGTGATTTGAACACTCGTTTAACAATTGACTCGCCTTTCGTCATAATTGATAAATGTAACTGTTATACCAATGATATAGATATGGTTTTAATTAATAATAAATCGATAAGTTTACAAGTTTATTTTCCATTTGATGTGGAAAATTCGGAACTACTGCCACAAAAATATAAAGGTTATCTGACACTCGAATACAAAGAGCACAAGAACATAGTGAGACGTTTATTTAATAAACTAATAATAATTACGCTATTTAACCATTAATCATCTAAAGAAAATATTTTTATAGGATAAAATTTTATGTAAGGCGGAAGTTAATTTTCCACACGTAAGTTTGGAGTCGAACGAAGTTAATTTGTATTGTGCAACTGGATACAGTGTTGAAGAAAAAGTAAAATTTATAAATGATACTCCATTACCTGTATTTTATAATATTAAGTGGATTAAAGAAACTTTTGTGTATGAAAAGTTGTCTTTAATAAGTGAGGTCAGTTTATTTATTTTAACGCACTTAAGGGGAACGGTGTATTAACAATTGTAATAATGAATTTCAGGGAAATTCTGAAGGTTCAATAATAAATAGCGATTATCAAATTGATAGTAAGACACGTTTCATTGTTATTTAATATATCATATAATTCATTCGTTGTCTTAATAAAAGTTGATTACATTCCTAGAATCAATGTCAATAACATCATTGAAAAATAAATATAAATCATATTCACGTGACAAGTTAGCGAGTGTCGAGGAAATTCTATCACCTACTGCAAGTAATATATGGAGCATAATGGATTATTATGAAAATGTAGAAAATCTTTCAAAAGAATCCTCCTCTGTATTAAACGAAGATACCATACATCCTGTCGATAAAGTACGTTAAAATTATTTTATATTAATTATGCCATTAAGGAGCTAATAAAATCTGAGAACAATTCATTTTTCATTTTTCATAAAGTTTCTGCAAATCGCAGAAAATATAGGACAAATATTCCCGTATAATGAACAGACGGTGTCATTTATATTCAACGGATTTGAAAAAGCGAGGATTTCAGTGCAGGCAGTTTGTGAAATTGCCCGTGGATCCTGTCAAATTTTGTACATAAATGCAATTTCGGACACCATAAGATGCAATGTACCGCAAGAGGACGTTCTTAAATTCGATTTACAAGTAAATATACAATATAAATTATTAGTAACTATATAAATGCGAATAAATAACAACGCATATTTTATAATATTATAACTTCGTTAATGTGAGAGGTAATGTTTGATTTGGATTGAATGGTAATGAATTTTTCAATGCAATAATTACAGTTATTTTGTGAGCCAGCGGTGACGACATTCAAACTAACGAATCAATGCTTAATTCCCTTACTTTGGACCATAGATATGAATTCAAATTTATTACGAGTTATCGAGAGTCCGCATGTGTTAGAGCCGAATGCAGAAAGTCTTGTATCGATCGAACGTCAAGCATCAGCTCCTGGAAAATTTAGCGAAAAACTATATATAAAGGTTCTTTACCTATAAAGATTTTTTTTTTTTTTTTTTTTTTTGTTTTTGTTTATAAATAATAGCGCTTATCATTTTAATGTGCATTTTATATAAATTTTTGAAGGTTTATTTTTTTGTAACTATTAAATAGATTGCCTATTTGGAAACATTTACCATAGATGTTGAGTGGTATTCAACAATTCCTCAACTATACATGGACATTCCTCGTGATAACGCCTTTCTAAAGTATCCAATATCGTTAGGCTATCGAGCAGTTCAATTAGTTATTGCCGAGGCTATTACGCAAAATCAATTCTTCACCACAGATCTGAAATGTTCTTCCAACACTAGTAACACTGAGATCTCTGAATCTATTAGTGAATCTGAAATAGCGCAGCTCAATGGTAAAAAGCTTGAAATATTCAGTATAATTCATTCATTCATTATAATCGATTGGCACACAATCTTAAATTCATTTCTTGGAAATTTAATTTGTTTAAAATTACTTTAGATAATAACTGGCACATAGTTAGGCGTGACGATGACTATCCAAGTCAAACGGACATCGACATGGCCTTCGAACGTTTGATCGTTAAAAATTATATCGAAATTAACGAGGACGCTTTTGTTATATTCAATTCTAATTTAGACACTAAAGAGCTTCCTTTGCCATTGGCACCTGCCTATCTTATAAATATGAACTTCGTATTGGTAGAGCAAACTGCACATTTTTCCATCTGCCTAAAAACTTACGGATTTAACAAAGCTAACGTTAAATTAATAAAGGAAAAGAAAAAAAACAAATCTTCAAAGACCTTCTTTTTCGCGAGTCTCGAAAAACATATTGACATTTGTCAATGCGAAAGTACGACGTTGAATGTAATCTTTAGTCCTAAAAAGTCTGTATTTTCTGAAGAAAGGACTGACGTCACTTACAAATTTTATCTTCAAGTATGTACCACATAAGTGATTCGTAAATCTAAGTGAACGAGCGCTATTTTAACGATATTTTTACTAATACTTAGCCGTATTGATTAAAAAAACAAAAAAAACAAAACAAAAAAAAAACAAAAAAAAAACAAAACAAAACAAAACAAAACAAAACAAACAAAACAAAAAAAAACAATAAATAAATAAATAAATAAAAGGAGCGTAAATATTATTCTAGGTAAAACAAGGGTTAACAATTCCTGTTAATGTTCAAGCCTCGGCTGTTTATCCTCATATATGTACAAATATACAAACTTTAAATTTTAATAAAGTTTTTACTGGACAATGTAAAGAGATGGCATTCCTTTTAAAAAATAAGTACGTTATTCTTATAACCAACGCATTGTTATTAATTATTATTAATAATAGCTTAAAAGCTAAATAATCATTTGGAATTTGTTTTACAATTCAATCGGTATCTTTCAGTGGATTCATTGATTGTCACTGGGAAATATGTATAGAAAGTCAGTCGAAAAACTTGACAAAATGTAAAGAACATCAATTCGAGATTAATTATAATAATGACGTATTTTCTCCTAATAAAGAGGCCATAATTAAAGTCTACTTTAGGCCATACAGAAGTGTAAGTATGAATAAAATGAAATAATATTTAAACTAATGATTGGATTTCTTTATATTAGGGCATTCACAGAGCAAATTTACTAATAATGGTATCGAATGCCCAAGATATTAAGAAAATACGTCTTAAAGGTTATGGCGTTGAACGCAATGTGAACATTAATAAAACAATTATCAAATTTCCATTCATAATTCCTAATACAAAAATATTAGAAGAATATTTGGTTATTACCAACGATAATGAATATCCTGTGGAATTATATTGGCAACACATTGAAGAGTAAGATGATAATTTAATTTCAATCGTCTGATTTTGATAAAACTATAAACGATATATCAGATTTTTATAATAAAAATGTCAAAGCATTTAATTTCAATATTAATTGATAAATTTTTAAATAATTATATTTATTTTAAATAATAATTTATTTTTAATTATTTTTTAGTTTTCGAGAAACAAATAAAGTCATTCGTGCTCTTCAACGTTATTATCGAATTGATGAGATCTTAATACCTCAAAGAGATATTGGCGAAAACTTGCCCCAATTACTGACTGATTTTTACAAGAAACTCATCAACGATATGTATTTGGATGATGAATTTCACGAAATCGTTAAAAATATTATTAAAGATACCGTGCACGACGATTATTTACAAAATGAATTTTTCACTGGATCTAAAGATAAAGTGGAAAAAATAACGAAGAAGAAAGAATCAGTTTGTTCCAGGAAAAAAAAAATAAATAAAAAGAAAATTGAAAAATCTAATGCATTGGGTCCATCAATTCTTTCCAACATTGAGCCAAATGCCGTCGAAACTCTTTTAAATGGTAAAAAATAATTTATTTATAGAAATTTTAATGCTTATAGCTTGCTTAGTACAATCTCTGTACTGCTTATGAATGAAATACTACAAAATATTAAAGGATTCATATAAAAAAATATACTTTAAATGACTGCTTTAAATATACTTTCAATTGAATTACAATTTAATAATAATGATTAATTTATTTTTAATTTTATATTGTAACTTTTATGCTACAAAAATTGATAATTATTACAATCAGAATTTATATATTTTATCAGAAGAAATTTCGATTTCTTTTTCGTCTAGCATATATCGATAAATTACAAAGGAACTCAAAATTTTGGGAAATAATGGAAGATCCATTATCTCAATTGTATAAAATTCATCATCAAAGAATTGTTTCTAATTTTTCGGAGCAAACCGTTGGATTTGAAAAGAATCTCGTTATTATTTTTCATGGAGCACCATTTACAGGTACAATTATCACTTTATCTAAATATAAAAAAATTTTTATTTTTTCGGCCTTATTGATATATTTTAATTGCCATATCAATATCCTTAATTTGCTTTTATCTAATTTTATCTAATTTACTATTATCTAAAAAAAATTTTTTATATATTTATTTATATATATAATTTCGATGTAGTTTTAGAATCGAAAAATTGTGTAATGAAAAATTTATGATGCTGAAAATGAACATCATATTTTTGCTAATTAATTAAAAATTTCAATACTAGTAATAAATACTTCTTTAATCCTATAATGAACGAATACGTTTCGAGTTTATTAATCATAATTGACAGAATATCAGGAAACAGCGTGTCGATGTGCAAAAGTCCTGAATCTACCGTTGCTGAATCTAAATCAACTTTTCATTGAGATCGCAGCTTTTGCCGAAGATAATAATGCGAAAGATTTCGCGAAAAAAATTGACAAACGCTACCAAGAAGTAATCGCCAAGATCACGAATACATTAACCAAGAAAAGCTTAGCTAGCGTTACAAGTAAACTCCAGCAATTCTGGAAGCAGTTTCCAACTCCGGAAGAACTCGAAAGGATGGATCCATACAGCCTATACGAATACAAATTTGAGATAATAGCACAAGGCCTAAACGATATTGAATCCTTGGACTCGTCTCGTGTATATAAAGCAAAGGATAAGGAGAATGCCAAGAACAAGGGCATTGCCAACAAGAAACAAAACATTTTGCCTGATGTTAGTGAACAATTCATTCAAGATATCCTCCGGGAAAGGTAGTTCGGATAAATGTTATAAAAAAATTTTTTAATTGATCGAACACCGTGATATTAGTTTTGCATTATTAAATTGTTCGTCATATAAGAATATTTGTATATGTATACATAATACCCAATATCTGCTATGATTTTTCGCTAATATAGATTGTCAAAATCAAAATTTAAATATGGATACGTTTTACAAACATTGAATAACGACGTCATGAATAATGAATCTAGCGCATTGAGGATATTATTAGAAGCCACGGGGAGTGTTAAAATTTATTGGATTATAACATTTTACAATTCTTTAGAGTTGTACGAAACCAGGATGAAGAAATTAAATAGAATTAAAGGCATGTTGCAATTAAAACTTTAAATTCTATAAGTGTATAATTGCACAGCTAATAACTATCATTTAATGTTATAGCCGAAGAAGAAAAAAATAGGGTCGATAATCTTATAAAGAATTTTCATAAAATAACCCTATCTGAAATTGAACTTTTATCGGAAGAAGACAAAATTTTATATTACCATTTTCGCGATAAAAATTCTGAACTGGTTATTAATTTTAATTCATATAAAAACATAAAATTCACATAACATATCAATTTATTTGAACAATTTGAATTTATCATATTTAATAGCATGGAGAAACACTGGATGTCACTCAGACTGAAATAGAAATGAAAAAAAAATCAGAAGTCGTAGCTGGAGAGAATGAATCTGCCAGTGCTCTCTCGCGTGAAAATTTCAAGAAAACAAAACAAGGCAACATAATTAGTAGTAAAAATTATTATAAACCTTTTTTTTTTTTTTATTTCTCAATTATTATTTCACCTGATTAATATATATATATATATATATATATATATTATTTTTTTCTTTCAGAAAGTGATATTAACTTTCAAGACGTTGACAAAGTTTCCAATATAATGAATGATTACATAAATAATTTAAACCAACTATTTGAAACTATAAATAAATGGGAAAAAAAATCATTGGTATGAATTTTGTTATATTCACCACGTTTAAATTATACGTTTTTTCAATTTTATGTCATTCCATTCAATTGTTATCCTACATAATCATTAAATAAGAAAATAATAAATTTTAATAGTTAAGAGATAATGTTTTCATATGGCAAGTTTTATCGGAAGATCCTTGGGAAAGAAAGATGTACGATGCCACAGTATCGCAAGTAACATTAATGTTTGAGGCTTTTCCAAATTACAATTGTAAGCCAGCTCGTTTATATTTTCACATGTAATGTATAAAATTAAAATACTTTTTATACAAATGCAAATATCTTTAGCGAGTGAAAATAGAATGCAATCAGCTATGGAAACGCAAACCTATTCGGTATTAAAGGAATACGAAATGTCTACGGCAATGCAAACAGGTATATATATTTAGAAGAGAAAAAAAAATCAACAGCGAAATGCTAATTATTAAATTTAAATATTAAGCCGAAGGAATAATAAAAATAAACGGCCGACAATATTATTTATCAAATTTAAGCCATTGGATGGAATAATACATCGTTCCTACATAACGTCGTAATTAATCTTATTCCATGTTTAAACAATAAATAATATTGCCGTCCTATTACAATTATTATAAATATAACACTGCCCTAAAATAAAATAATATAACATAAGTTAAACGAATTAAAAAAATTTCCAGACATTTTTACGCTCCTGCCACAAAAGTCTGAGAAGATCGCTGCAGCAGCAACTAATGAATCTAATGAATCAATGTTTTCGAATAAAAAGGATAACGAACACTCACCCACGGCAATTGACATTTTAGATGCGCGCTGCTTGTTGCAGCCACACGAGTCGTACGAATTCAGGATTGAATTTAGTCCGACAGAAGAAGGATCTTTCGAGAGCGAATTTCTCTTAACTCTAGTCGACAATGCAATTTCAACTTTTAAAATAAGCGCTACAGGGTCCGCTGAAATACCGAAATTAGATTTGAGCCCTTATTCTGTTTTCGACAGGGTGACTGCTTTTACCGTTTATTACATCCATACCCTTCTTCAACTGCTTGCTCGTATATCATTTTTTTTTTCTCTTCAAAATTATTTTAATAATCCGAAGGTGAAATTTCTAATCGAATAGCGCTCTGTTAAATAAAGTAACGCATTGTCACTCACTCGACACACTTTCGTCAATTCAATTATTCGTATAAATATTTTATGAGCATTTATAACTAACATTGATAGTTAATTTATTGTATTTCTCATTTATAATGATAATTTTAGGTGCGAAATTCCAAAGTCAGCGAATCGCACAAGCCTACATACTATTTAAATTCCCAAGTCTATAATTTTGGAAGTATAATATTTACGCGTTCGAACGACAGGTTAAGAAATATAGTCTTTTTTAACATTTAAAGCATGACAATGTAATACACATCGCTCACTTCCCCCAATTCTATAATTAGGATGTACAAGAAGCAAGCTCGATTTAATTTTAAGAATATTTCATCCGTCTCTACGGTAGTAGATTTTTCGCTACTTCACGGACAATACGACTACTTCCATATCAATCCTCGACAATTGGAAATACAAGTAAAAATATTTCCTTTGCAATTTTTTTTCGCTCTAACTTTTAAAAATCGTTACAATAAAATTATGTAAATACGATATTATCAAATGAAAGTGTTCCCATTAAGATTGGCAATTTTTAATTAAAAAATTAAATTACCGTATGATTATTGAAATATAATTACTATTGAAAAATAAAATGTAACTTTAAAGAAACTTTGCATTTATAAATTATATAGGCTAGCGAAATAGGCACAATTGATGTAACCGCACGTGCACTAAGATTTGATACTATTACCGACACTTTAATGTTATCAATAAATAACAATGATAAACCAGAAATTATCCAGGTAATACAATTCAATATTATTTAATATTATCTTCTTTATATTCGTGCAATTGTTAAGAACATAAATTAATGAACTTATTAGCTTGAGTGCAATGGCATTGAATTGAATGTAGAGTTAGAGCCTAAACAATTAAATTTGAATCGAATACTATTGAATGCAATTGAAAAACGAATAATGATAATACGGAACAATTCACCGATCGTTGTCTATTGGCGCATCTCGACAAATACAACTGAATCCACAATTCAACTAGTACCGAAGGAAGGAAAACTAAAGTACAAAGGATGTTGCGAGATAGAATTTCAATATTACGCTAATAGAGTATGATTTGTGTATTATATTAGAACAAAACAACAACGACAACGACAACGACAACGACAACGACAACGACAACGACAACGACAACGACAACGACAACGACAACGACAACGACAACGACAACGACAACGACAACGACAACGACAACGACAAAACAACGACAACGACAACGACAACGACAACGACAACGACAACGACAACGACAACGACAACGACAACGACAACGACAACAACAACAACAATACAACAACAACAACAATACAACAATAAAAACAAAAAACAAAAAAAACAAAAAATACAATACACTCGTAATGAAAAATAATAAATGCACGATTTTATTGAATTATTTTTACAGGTTGGTAAAGCAGATACAAAATACTTAACTTATCAATTATTTTTAAATGAATGTAAGACAGATCCAATAGCCACTGATAATATCACAATCACAGCAGAAACATACGACATCGAATTCCAGCTGAGTTCTGATATTATAGATTTTAATAAAATGACAGTTGGCTCTACAGACAATAAATCAGTCGTAATAAAGAACTTGGGCCCCTACGAAATAGAATACAAGTATTGTGCCTGTTTTAATAATTTGAAACAATGTTTAATCGAATATGAATAATTTGCTTTTCCACTTTAAGAATTCAATATCAAGAGTTTGATGTTTTAAAAAAGTTTTGTGATCCAAACGTAATAGCGATTTTGAAAGACGATTTTAAAATCCAATCAACTGCAGGATTAATTTCAAAACATCCGCAAACGATAAATGTACATACTAACAAATACATTCAATATATATATATATATATATATATATATGAAATTCAAATTAATTACACGCGTGATTATTTATATTTAGATAATATATACACCATCTGTTGAAATTACTTTGAAGTCTGTTCCATTATTTAAATGTGCGATAATTGAACCTTACAAAAATATTGGGACAGTTAAAGAAAATATAATAAATATTTCAGTTATTTCATATTATACTAGGTAAAAATGATTTATTTTCAAATATTATATATCATTCGAACATTGCTGTACATAATACAATAATACAATAATAATAATAATAATAATATAATAATATAATATAATTTGAATGATTTAATTCTTTAACAAATATTATCAATCTCCGATAGTTTGCTCTTAAAAAATTATAATTCCATCATATACAAAATACTCGCAATTATTTAATATCATAATTCATACTTAAGTAATATATCTGACATAAATATTCGCCAAATTTTTAGCAAAGAAAACTTTACGAGATGAAAATGCATAATACAAATTAATATTTAATATCTATTTAATTATATCTAATAGAACTAATGAAATAGTAAAATATTTACCCTTAAGATGTATATTGTTAAACGAATGGTAAATTCATATTTAAATTTTAATATAGATTTTCTATAGAACCACATCCAATATTGAATTTTGGAACCATTGCATTAAAGTCAACAAAAGCTATGCGACTAAAGGTTTCAAATACTGGAAAATTTCCCTTAAAATATTCAATTGTTAACGAATCAACAACTAAACGTAAAACCGATCCAACTACAAACAAAAGCGATAAGATTAAATCAAAATGTATGAAGAAATCTTCGAAACAAGTGGCAAAAATCAACACAACGTAAGACAATAAATTTGTATCTATTAATTTATAAAAAATTAGATAACACATTGTACATATGATATATAATAGTCACAAATCAAAATGGGAACCATTTTATTTGGATCGAGTTGCGGGTGAATTGGATCCTGGGCAAGTAGATATGTTGACTATTCACTGCTCTTCGAATTCTTTTGGACATTTCGATGAAAAATTAATTTTCGTCGTGCCAGAAAGTTTAGCAGCGGATGAAAAAAATCGACGAGTGTCGTTAGTTGCCAATGTCTGTCCACCTGATATTGATTTTAAAAATTTTAACGAAATTTTTATAGAAAGTCACGTGGTTGACTCGTACAGTCAATTTATTTGTCCAAGTGAGGTAAACAAATATTTATCGTTACAACTAACGAACGTATTATTTCATAACATCGATCATTCTTAAAATTTTCTTAGAAAACTTTATTATTTTAATTTAATAATTGTACTATTTTCCTTACGTATTATTATTACAGGAAAATTTTGTTATTTATTTATAAAATCTGATAATCGTATTATGCTAAATAAAATCTATGTCATATATAATATAGAAAGACGTGCCTTTGTTAAATTAACAAAATATTGCACATTTTTCAGTCTGGTGAACATTCCATTTTCGTGAAAACGACCAAGTGTTTACATTTTTGTCGAGTCTGCATCGGAAGCAATTATACCATCTATGTTACATTGACTAATATAAGTTTTATTAACGGAGACGTAATAATAGAACTTCTTAAGAGTAACTTAAATGCTGAGGCTTTTAAAATTAATACCAATCGATTGAGTATTCCAGCAATGAGCAAAGAAAATTTTACAATTACATTTGCGCCAACTTTACTAGGGGTAAACTATATATATACATATATATTTTTATATTATATAATAAATAACATCATTGGAATATTTTCGTTGAATGCTAAAAGAAAGTTTATAATGAAATTATGATAGGCACTATGTTGTACTTTTACTTTAGAATTTACTTTATAACGTTTAAAACAAAAAGCTATTATAATTTTACAGAAGTTTTCCAGTTTATTGAAAATAAAATTAGATTTACCAGAGGATGTACAATTACAAACTTTTTGCGTTGATTTGAAAGGAGAAAGCTGCATGCCTCAAATATGTATACTTGAACCATCCTTAAAATCTAATGAAAAATTAGCAATTGATTTTGGTTTATCATTTATTCTTGAAAAACGTCAAAAAATCTGTAGAATTCAAAATATCGGACAAGTGAAGGATAATCTTATCGTTAAACTGATGGATAATAATACAATTAATGTATTTGGAATATTTATCGAGCCAGATAAAGATGATTTATCGAATAATCTTATTGACGATAAAGATAGTGGGTAACAAAACTATATAAAATCCTAAAAGCTAATAAAATTGATTGCTGAATTACTTAATAATTATTTCAATGGTGATTATGCAGTTGTAAGGTGTTTAAATATACCCATCATCCCCGGAGAAATTATAAATGTAAGAGTTCAGTTTTTACCAAAAAAGGCGAAAAAATACATAAATCGTTTGACTATTATAATGAAGAGGAATCCATATGAGACTTTTGAAATTGATTTATTAGGAAATGGATTTAGTAAGAATGTTATCTTCGAATATTTGGATATTATAGATACGTCTTTATTAGATGCTGATGAAAGACAAAGCACGCAACAATGTAAAAGAAAATCTCGTAGAAGTTCTATAAACAAACAAGGTATATATTTATATGTTGAATAAATTTTTTTTTCAATTATTTCCTTAAAAAGAATGGTAGAAAATTTGAATGTATCGTGCATTTTTAAGAAACAAACGAAGGACTAAATTTGACTCCACTGGTTTATAAATTGGACTATGAAAAATGCTTTTTAAACGAAATGAATAAAATCAACTTCAAAATAGTAAATAAGACATCGGATCGAAAATTTCGCTTCGAATTAAATTCACATCCAAATATCGTGTTTACGCCATCTGCAGGACATTTGGCGCCTTGCATCTTTAAAGAGATAACCGCCACGTTTCTTGCTTCAGAGCCCATAATATTATCTCAAGTAATTATCAATTATTCTTAAGTGATTTTACAATATTGTAATGTAAACTCAATAAACATAATTCGTTAATCCATCGAAGATGCCAATTGATTGCATAGTTAACGAAATTGAACTAAGCGAATCAGAGATTCAGTCGAATTGGGATACTAGACAAATGACCGTTTCTTGGGAGGAGAAGTTCATTAGCTCATCCGAGTCGAAGTTTTGCGAAGATGACAAGATTCTTAAAAAAGTGATAAGAGAAAGCGAAGAGCCAGCATTTAAAATCATCTCTGAAACGGTCCAGCAGCTGCAGCTTTGGATTTACGCAATTGCCGACTACTCGTACTACAGTTGCGACACAAAATCCATTGACTTCGATGACACGCTGATGTTTCAAGTGAGAATTTTGTCTATACAGTTATCGGTTATATGTTATCGACTGTAACGTAAATTGCCGTTTAAATTAAATTTTTTTTTATTTTTTATGTCCGATATCATTATAGTCCCAGAATCATAAAATCATATTAGAAAATACAGGAAAAGTTAATTTAAATTACTCGTGGGACATAGTAATGGACGAACAGTATCCTATTCGATTGGATAATTCTAAGCTAAAGTTAATTTCTAATTGCGAATCTAGTATTACGGTTAAGGAACAAAGCATACAATCATACACCGAGATTAATCAATCTATGTATGAAAACTTAATAATTTTAGAAGGTATTTTAATTTTAAGTTTATATAAAATTGTCAAATATATCGACAATTAGATTCACGAATAATAATCGAAATTCAAGACTTGCAGTTGTCGTTCGAATCATCCGACCTATTCAGCAATTCAGCTGATTTAACAAATCGTACAACAGATACATGGATAGAAGGAGATAATTGGCCTTTTAGAATCAAACCAGAAACCGGCAGCATTGATCCCGAAAAAAGTGTACATTTTACAGTGAATTTTTCCCCAATCGATGTTTTTCAGTATAAAGCATATCTCCAGTGCAAGTACGATATACATTGCAGACACATTGATAAAACGATATTAATATTAATTAAATTGACAAGCCGCTATTCCAAAAATCATATTCTTCTTTGCGTTACAAAGTTTCACTTAAATTTTCTGCATTAGCTATCCGTTAGAAAATAATTAATACAAATGATCCGTAAATATCAGACCGTTATCGTTGTGTCTCGCTAAATAATACGGAAATTTATGCAAAATCCTTCAATACACATAATTTTCACAACGATCATTTAGAATGGAGAATTTAAATCCAACCACTCAATCATTGAATATTGTTATCAATGCAACAAGTTTATTGCCGTATTGTCATTTTGAAATACAAGAAAGTGATTATCTTACGAGTGGTAGAAGAGACGATAAGCTGCCGTTCCCTTCGGGTTATAGTCTTGCCGATTACGGGACAATTAATAAAATGAAAATTGTCGAGTTCAATATAATGGGCACAGGAGAGTATTACACAAGGTTTCATCATATAAAAATTGTCAATTTCATGCTATTGATACACTTGAATAATTTTTTAAGTATATTTTTTATTTTTTTTTTTTGAAAAAAATTAGACATATTCGGTTGGTCAATCCAACGACCGAAGAATTTTCTTACAGCTTCGTAAGATTATCATCGAATACGATAATTGAAAAACTACTGGCTTTACAATGTTTATCGGAAATAGATGTAATTGCAAGTGGTAGTAGAAAAGAGATATCGTTTTGTATGATGTCGGAAGAGGTTGGATTGTTCGAATCATTTTGGCAATTTGAAATTAAAAAATACAATCTTACGATTCTCTTCCTTATAGTTATTAATGTTACAGAGCCCTTAATATCATATAAAAATACATTGGTAAAATTAGCAACTTGTACCGTTGGTAAATATATCTTTCGAATGTTTATAAATACCATGGGGAAATATTGTCTAACAGATATTGTTGACGTTCTTGAATTCTTCATTCGTTAATTAAAATAAAATTGTCCGCAGGTGAATTGACATGCAGTTCATTTGAGTTAATAAATAATGAAGTTTGCCCATTGAAATTTAATATTAAAGCCGATTCTTTATATACTGAAGGACGATACCAAAGCATTGTAGTTTGTCCTCTATCTGGCATTTTGAAGCCAAATTCGACTAAAATTTTCAAGTAAACATCCATACCGATTACAATAAAATAGTTTTATCAGGCACCTATGTAATAATGATAATTTGTAATGTGTATTAGGATTGAGTATATGCCGTCGTTGATTGGAAAACATATTTTCAATGTCCAATGTCAAATTGAAAAATTAAGAAAACCAATACAAGTGCCAATAATGGCACACGTCATCGAATTAAGCCCTATGCTAATTTATATTGACATAAATGATCAAGATAGGACACTATTTACAAATTGTGATAATATAATCGACATTGGTCAAGTAAACCCGTCTTACATATCTTTCATAAATGATACTATTTAATCAATGAATATTACGAAGCACCCATCTTCTTATAGATTATTCTCAACAATGAAATGAAACTCAAGTTTAAATTAATGAATAATGGACAAATTGCCTTCGATTATTCATGGATATTGAGTAACGTATGTGAAAATACATTAAAAATTTCAATATCTGAAAAGGAAAGCAGAATTGAGGAAAATTCATCGATAATGTGCTATCTTAAACTCTTAGCCACGGCGAAATTACCTATTCGATATTATTCCTTTGCATTGCAGGTAACTCGAAACATTCGTTTTAACATTTCGTTCTAAAATATTTTATTCTAAAATATTTCAACAGATAAAGTATGGCCCTACTTATCATCTAAAACTTCATATATCTGGTAAGAAAATACCGATAGAATTTAGCTTCAGTCACTATAATTTTGGTCCTAGTTACATTCAATTACATAATGGAATTAAGTATTCTGTCGATCTTAAAGTAACAAATCATCAAAACACATGTTGCCCGTAATTCTTTAAATAGTTATTTATTAAAACGAAAAACTTGGTGATTTGTATATTTTACATAATGTTAATAATGCTTTTTAGGCTCCAGTGTACCTACAATGATAATTCCGATTTCAAAGTAAATCTTCAACAATTATCACAAGCAATACCTCCGAATGCCACAATTGTAATTCCTATTTATTTCCAACCGATCGAAGAGAAAATGTATGAAGAAGTTTTACATTTCTCAACACTCAATGAATCTATACAAGCAAATGTGCTTATAAGAGGTCAAGGTGTTATGCACAGAGTAAGAAAAATTTAATTTTATTCGAATTTATAATAATTAAAGTTGAAATTTATGCTAAATCAAATATTTAGCAATGAATGATAGCGCGCAGTTATGTAATGAAATTTATAGGGCGATTAATTCGAGTTTAATTCCCATGTAATGAATTAAGAATACAAGTAATGAATATATTTGTGAATTTAGATCTGCTTGAAGAATCCGGGTGACGCAATTATAAATTTTGGTACCATTACCATTGGAAAAACGTTGAGCAGAAAAATTTGCGTAGCGAATGAAGGATGTGTACCGGTCAAGTTAAAAATCGATATAATCGATTACTCTTCGGCCGATAGACAAGAAACCAACAGTCAGAATAAACTTTCTTCGGAATTTCTTAATTTATCAAAAGATTTTTGCTCGCCCGAATCGGAAGTAACATCCCATACGACAAAATCTTTTGATATTCATGAATTGATTGAGTTTTCACCAAAAGAATGGCAAAATTTAAAACAGAATACGGAAATGGAAATTACAATTAAATTCAAAGGCGTACATAGAGTTAAGTCATTAAAGGTTAGCCTGGGTTTCAAAATTGATTCGTTTACACTTCCTTTAACAATCGTAAAGGGAAATTGTACGATGGCTAGCTTTTATATAAATAGAACATATATATCTTTTGGTACAATCTTCGAAGGTTGCGCTGCCAAAGAAAAATTAATGCTTATAAATAATGGAGATCTTGGTTCAAAGTAAGTAGCGCAGTGATTTAAACGACTAATTCGACGATTTCTCATCAATACATTTATATTTAGATTTATATGGAAAAAAGAAAAAAATTCATCATATTTTGATATAATCCCATCAAGTGGATACTGCTCGGCAAATAGTAAAGTCGTATTTACTTGTACTTTTAAAGTTAATTGCCAAGTGTCTTGTACTCAGTCGCAGGTAAAACACACGCACGCGCACGTGCGCGCACGCGCGCGCACACACACACACACACACACAAATAAATAACACATATAAGATATAATTATCAAAAATAATTTGCAAACGTATTTGCGACAGTTTACTTTAGCATTGGAAAATCATGAAAATTTATTTGTAAATGTTACGGGAAATTGTGCCCCCATACCCGAACCAACAGAAATAATGAACTTTTTGTCAGAAATTCATCAATCGGAGATTAAAGAAATACAAATATATAACGATTCGGATAGAACTTGGTATTTGAAACCTAAGATTATTGGCGAATACTTTACAACGGTTTTAGAATTATCTATAGATCCAAAAACAGAGCATCCATGTACTATCGCATATAAACCGAAAAAACTCACTAGCGATAGCTGCTTTGACAAGGTATAATTTTCCAACTTCCCTCTTACATTACATCCATTACATCGGATATAAATATTAATAATTAACGATAATAGGGTAAATTAATTATTATTAATCCTGATGGGAAAGAACCAATTTTATATAATTTGCGTGGACGTTGCATATCGACTGGTTGCGTTAAACAAATATTTAGAGAAATAACGGTTAAGCAGAAATTCGTAGAGCCATTAATTGTTTATAATGATAGTGAGAAGTATCAGACTTTCGCTTGTACAATCGAGCCGATAAATATTGTCGATAATGTAAGTTATTCGTAAGACTCTGTAGCCATTCGATATAATAAGCTTTAATTGAAATAGTCGGCATACTCAACATTTAATCCTTTCGATAATAGACAGTTTTCCCGGAATTTCAAGTGGACGTTCCCGCTAAGAAGCAAATTTATTTCGATTGTCCCTTTTACTTCGAAATAGAAGGGCATTTTAACTATAAGGTTAAAATCCTTATACATATTATACTTGTAATATAATTAATTATAAATTTTTATAAAAACGATTACTTTTACTTTAGATAACATTTAATGATCATCAAGCAAATTCTCAATGTTATAATGTGGAATTCGTAGTTAGTGGACCGAAAATACAAGATTATATAGAATTGACTACTTATGCGCGTAATGTAATATTTCATACTCTGAGGATTGATAATCCGTTAGAGAATAGTGAAGTAATATTCGATGCAAATAATATTATCGAGGACATTACCATTCATGGACTACCGACAACATTGGATCCTTTATCATCCGTAAATTTAATTTATTATCCTTATGAGATGCTTTACAACGAAAAGAATAAGCTTAAATCAATAAGTTCATTATAATGCGCATAACAATATATTATTATTGCCTATTGGAATTATCGGTTATTTATTTCAGAAAAATATTGAAATAGAGTATCTACCGTTAATACCACGTGAACAGAAAATAATGCTCGAAATAATTAGCGAAGCACTTGGAAGTATATTTTACGAATTGCATCTGATCGTAAAACGACCTCTTCCAGAAAAACCAATTAAGATAAAATCGAGTTTAGGAAAATCTATCGATTTTACTCTTCAATTAAAAAATTATAGCAAGAATACATGTGACTTCGATATTACGGTATTAAACAGAATTAATAATGCCTGTCTGTCCATTTTTTTTTTTTTTTTTTTTTTTTTTTTTTTTTTTTTTTTTTTTTTTTTTTTTTTTTTTTTGGTTTTTCTGTCTTGGGT